>NW_028262380.1:63335333-63487722 GCF_047370975.1 Nipponia nippon
AGCGCGTGAGAGACCACACCTTCTGTTCCTGCACCCTCAAGCCTCCCCCCCCCCCCATCGGTCCCCGACGAAGCCTGAGGCCACCGGAGACCCAGCAGAAGATCATCAGGACTCGAGGTGGTGGTGGTGATAAACTCCTCCTTCTCTTTCTTTGTCTCTCCCCTATTCTTTTCCCCTCCTCCCTTGCCCTCCCTCCTCCCTCCATTCTCTTCTCCCTTCAAATAAAAGTAAAAGGTTGTATGACATCTGACCGATTCCAGCGTCTTAATCTCATCCTTGGGATCGTATCAAAACCTCCCCGGACATTGGATCGGGACAAGCTGCCAAGTCAGGTCACTGTGGTGTGAGCTGCTTCATCTCCTCAGCAGTACTAATTCTAACTACAATTATTCATTTATACCCTGTGCTTAGTTGGGCCAGCTGGTGACTTTTCAAAAATAAAGTATAGGTGGAGAAGAAAGTAAGTAAAGGCGGAGATTTCAGTTCCTAATCCCCACAGGTTTATACAGTGGGAAAATGTTGTTTTGAATACCAGCTCAACAGTGTCCTTTTAAATTAAAAAGAAACAGTACAAATAATGCTATTCAAATAGTCCTGACCACTTTTTCCGGTAGATTCACATTTGCCTGCAGATCTTTGAGCTGGGCTTTTAATTACCCAGAGATTGCAAACTGTGCTTGTCTCATGAATACTAACTCTGTGTTTTAAACATCAACCATTATCTGACATCTCCTTTGTTATTTATGCACAGAGGAATTTTAACAGTCAACATGGACAGGGGTGTAGATCAAAATATTAAAGCCTGAGAGTAGTGAAATATGTTTCTTAGGGAGAGGGGAAAGGAGAAGGGGAAAGAGGAAAGGGAAGGAGGAATCCTGTCTCTGAAGATCGCGTTATTGTTTGAAACTCATTGCAAGAAGGTAGAAGTTTGAGCTGAACCATATGTAGCAAAGCTTGAACAGGATGTAGCCCTCAATATGCCTCACTCCATTCTCCATTCCAGGTCTTTCTCTTCCTTGAAGCTCTGGCCAGAGCTACACAAGAGTCCAGTCAGCCCCAGAACTGCAGGAGGTATTCAGTTCTGCACCTCTGCATCAAGATCTCTGAACCTAAACACAGGTCCTCTGGGAACATCATGTCAGAAATCAAAAACCTGATGCTTGATGTCATGCTGGTGTAGATGTAAAATGTGGTGAGACACACATTCTGAGATGGCATGTCTCTTGATCCCTTTTCACAAGCAGGCTTGTGCCAGCAGAATACCCCCTCCCCTGTACCCAGGACAGAGTAAAAGCAGGTGGAGTCAGCTGCCAGACAGCACAATTGCATTTCTGAAGCAAAGGTGCTGACTCTGGGCTTTTTCTTTCAGTCCATCTCCTGAGAAGGCAATGCAGCCTCCCACAGTAGTAAACCTAAAACCAGGGCACATTTGGTAGAAAACATCCAGCAGTGGCAGGAGGCCAAACTAGCCAGGTTAGCTTCTGTGACTGTAATCATGTCCTGTCTTTATGGTTGCCAATATGCATCTTGAGTATGAACCAGAGATGCAGTGAAGGAAAAGGCCTTTCTCTGAGCACTCAAGTGAGCCCAGTCCTGTGTATCTATCCAGTCAACATTTCACTGAGGTTTACTTATCCTAAGGCCTTGACAGTCCCTAGAGATGGTCTAGCTTTGGGCCCTAGCTAGGAGGCAGGGTGTGATATGTGCTTTCTTTTATCTCCCAAGCATGGACTGGAATCACTGGATGCTAAGCTGTGGGCTGAAATGTTTCACTGAAGTTTCTGTTTCTATACAGCTTGTAAGACCTGGATTCCTAGTCTTCATTTGAGAGCCAATGGCACCAGTCATTGTGAACTGCCATGAAAGGGCACTGCTATCAGCTGTGGAGGCTGGTGATGCCATCAGTTCTCAATAGCAGAATACCCCCGATGTGACTGCAGTGCTGGCAGTAAAGCAATGCTCCAGTTGACTTTTTAATGGTATCTATCTGCAGTGCTGCATAGTGACCTTATATGTCCCAGACTGATGGCTCTGTGTGACTTATTTGCTCTACCATTTGGGACTGCTGAACACAAGCCTGCAAGCGCTGGTAAGCACGCTGCCAGTGAGAACCATATGTTGCAAATACACTTTTCTGCACCACCTGACACCTGCTTTCCTATTGGTGCAGTGAACCAGGTTTCACTCAAGGCTTTGAGAAACCGCTGGGCAGTAAAGGTACATGGGAGAACAAGACTATAGTCATGCTTCCTGGCATCTGCACAGATCATTTCCCATTGCTGCAATAATCATTCTAATTATAATGGATTGCCAGTGCACAATTTTAGTTTCAAATGACAATCATTGCATCAAAGTTGAATCATATTCTTGCATGTGCTTTTGTTTGCTCAGCCTCAAGCCAGGGCAGAATCCAAAAACGAGAGTCATCTATAGCCAGAGCCTGCACAATCCAGCCACAGGAATTTTCAAAGACATACTTCTAGCTTCTGTGATTGCAGAGGAGATCCTAGGAAGGCAGATGTGCACCTTAATGTCTCAGTTTCAGGAATCAGAGGAGTTCACAAGAAACTGAACTTTTCGTTTTCATTAAAAAGGGAGACTTCAGGCATCAAGCCATAGAGTAAACCTTGAAAACGTGTCCCAAGTGTTCCTTAAAGCTTGGAGAAACAAAAAGGCAAGGGAAAAGCACTCCAAATGTATTTCTTTCTTATAGCTCGTGATTTTTGAGGCAACATCTTTCTTTATAGAGCCTGACCTTCTTCTTTTCGAAGGCTTGGTGGCAGAAATACTGTGGAAAAGACCCCATGAAATTGTTGTTTGAACCAAAGTGGTGGGTGATTATCAGCACAGGTGTGCTGAGTCATACACTATTAACTAGCAAAGTACTTTGATGCTGGGGCCTCACAAATACTTTGGCATCTCACCCTCCCTTGGCTTCAGAGGTATCTGACTGTCAGGTGCTCACAGTAAGATGGGGCCTTAGACACAAGTGCAATACAAAAAAAGGGACAAAGCAAGGGGCCTCTTAGAGTTACCACCTCCAGCCACCTGCCTCTGCCTTCTTTCACAAGTTCTGAATACATTTTGAAGAAATGATTGTGCTTCAGCTGTGAATGCGGCTTTTGTTTCTGATGGGCAGTTTGCTAGATAGCTGCTTTTATTGATGTCATGATGGATAGGAATAGCTGGATGAGCTCAGTGTAATGCAACAATAGCAGTGCCAAACTTCCCACAAGTGCAGCCTTCGGCTGTCTGATGTTCATATATAGAGAGTGAGCAGAAAGAGCTAAAGGAGAGGTAGCCACGACCTGCATAGTGGTGCTCTCCTGCCAAGGCACCAGTGGGAATAAGGCCCTGAGTTACAGTACAGGTTTACTATTGATCAAAGGGTCTGACACCAACATCTGTGTGGTTCTTGGATAAGAAGACAGAAAATTATATATCAGTGTTTCCTGGCACAACAGTCTCATATTCTCTTTTTTATCCAATACATGGGAAATCTGCTTTACGTGGCTTTTGAGGCACTGGGTAATCAAAACCTCACGCATTAATACAAACTAATCAGTGAATTCCAGGTTTAAAGGTGACATAAAATGTAACCTACCCACAGTCATCAGTCTTGTCTCTCCCTACCCAGAAGAAGTCTTGCACTATTCCTTCCTTCTCACCCTACAGACCTGGTTCTGTAGATCCAAGAGCTGGATGTTTTCAGCTACCCGCAGACTACCCAATCAAGGATGGTTCTTGCCTGGGAAGAGGGGTGGCCAAGCATGGCCTATATGGTATGAGAAGGGAGGAGACTCAGGTGCTTCCACATGGCTAATACAGGAGAAGAGATAATTAGAAGACATCAAAATGTCACAGGGGTGACACCCAGCTGAAGGGAAATGAAGAGGTGGCTGTCAGGTTACGTGTGGTCCCCAGGCTGCATTAAGTCCGAACTCAGACTGGGCCCTGTCTCCAGGCCTGATTCCCATGGCTTCCCACATCCATGATTGAAGGATTTGGGGTACAATCATTTCCAAAAGACAACCACTTCTTCTCCCTGCTGTTGTCCCAAAAACTTGGGTCTGTTATCCAGTGTCCGTCGCCCAATTCGCACACAGAGTCAAGGTATTTTGCTTTATTACGCAAATGCGCAAATACAGGTGCATGGTACAAACCAGCACACCATTCATGTAAACTAACAATTATTTATGCAGTCATCTAATAAATATTCATTGTCACTTTGTTAAATGATTGGTTAAAATTCTTCGCCTCCCATGTCAATTACGATGCTCACTACGATTCCCGAGACCTTTACTTCCTTAATCTTTTGGGTCAGTGGGTTTCTTGAGTGGGTGGTCCTTGAGTCAGTGGTCGTGATCTCCCCCTGCTGGAATTACCTTTCCCCTAAGTTCATTTAACTCTGGGAACGCTAAGCACTCCTTCATGAACTGTTAGTGAAGCAAACTATCATTCACTTTAGGGTTCTTTCTTCTGAGACATGTATCGTGTTTCATGATACCATAGTACTGTTAGGGTAAAATGAAGAAGGTTGATCTTTACCAACATCATTGCCAGATACAAAATATTCAGCTTACCTGACAACAGGTTCACAGCTAATTGGGCACCCTGGTGCCAACAAAGACTGGGAACAGCTGCGTGGATTTGAGAAGATCCGCTTCATCATATGTAGTCCAAACCCACCAGAGAGGCTGGTTCCCACAGCTCAACCAGCTCCTTCCAGTGACACTTCTGGGCTGTGTGGGCTCCTCCTAAACTCAGGCAGGACCTGGCCTGCAGGAAGATGCTAATCAAGGAGCTGTGATTTGGGATTTAGCGGCCTAGGAGTTAGCTCTTTTCTGGAACTGACCTGCTCTGTCATTTGCATGTCTGGTCATCTCTTCAGCTTTGTCTGCCCCATCTGTTTTGACTGGAAGCTACAAAAGAGTTACCTTTCCTTGTGACCACCAATGCAGCTGTATCGTAAAAGTTTCCTGGGGAGCTATGGCTACTGGTGAATTAAAAGCACTGTATATTAAGTAATCATAACTCCACATCCACCTTGTACTTTGCAGCAGGAATAGTCTCTGAATGTCTTTGTGGTGTGCATAACATGGTGGAATCTCCCTTGGGAACAGGCAGGAAAAGCACAGACTGCAAACCTTGCCAGGAGGGAAAAAAGAACCTTGTGTCCCTGTTGGATTTAGGCACATGATTTCAATTCAGCTTTAAGCAGCCTGCCTGAGCTTACCAAGTAGATTCTGGGATGTGTGTGAGTGCCCTGAGGACTTTACCAAATTCCTTTCAGAGAAGCCCTCTCTTAAAGCCCTGAACACCTCACTGAACAATCTAGTAGCACAATCTTCCAAACATCACAATATCCTCATTAACTATTAAAATCATTAAATTGAAACCTTTTCCCTATAATGCCAATTTGGTTGTATCATAAAGCTTCCTGGTGAACTGCAGTTAGGTGGAAAAATAATAGTGATGCAAAGTGTTAGCTCACTTTTTAAATAATTATAAGTTTACTTAATTACATTAACATTTTCCACTGAATATTAAATTAGCTGGAAGTGTCTGGGGAAATACCTTACACAGAAGAATAAAAAGCAAGGAGTGGACTACAAGGCCATCTCTTTTGTCTTTCATTGAGCAGTGTAATTAAATTAAGCAGGATTGATTGTGTCAGACATCTGCAGGAGTAATTCCCTAACTTCATTAATGCTATCGTGCCTGCAGCAGCCTTGGTGGTAATTTCTCTCAGATGTGGTCTAATTAGAGTCTGGTGATGAGCTAGTGATATGATATGAAATCATTACATAGGGCAGTTGTTCCCCTCACTGCTGTGCTCCCTGTGCCTGTGGAATAGCTCAGGTAGAGCTGTAACTTCTGGCCAAGTACTTCAGGAGATCCGTCTGACCCAGATGCAATTTGTAGACTGAGGTAAACCTCAAGGTGTTAGGCCTAGACTTCTGGATGTACCAGCTGAAGTAGTTAAACTCATATTCTTTATCTGATTGCCCTTTTCAGGAAGAGATCGTGAACAAAGTAACACTCCAGTCAATCACTGTGTAAGGCCATCAGTGTCCTCCATAACAATTGCAAAAAGAGTTTTGCAAGAAGGCACGTCTGACAACCACAGGGAATGAGAACTATGACTGAGCAGCAGGTCCAATACCAAGGTGCTTCAAGAAGCACAACAGTTGCCCAATTTGGGTATATGGTGATAAAGTGATGAGAAACTGGACAGAGCATAGAGGAAAGGGCAGGACATGGGCAGGGTGCTACCAGAAGCATTCCCATAATGTGCCCAACAGTATAAGTGAAAGAACAGAGAAGAGAAAAAAGAAGGCAAACACAAAATAACACATGTTGTCAGACAGTCTCTAGAGAGATCTTATCTTCCTGGAAATTACAGCAAAACAGAATTATAGATGAGCCATTGTGCTGTCTGTGAAATTATAGTGAGACTTTGGAGAGGAGCAATCTGGTAAAATGAGTGTAGATAAGGAGGAAATTGTGGGCTCTCATAGATAAGGAGGAAACCTGGGAAATTAAGATTTTGGATGTGTCAGTGTTTGAGAACCACTGGAAAAACATTTTCTGTGGAGAGAAAAAGAGGCAGAGAAAAGGATTTGAGATTACAGGATATAGACAGCAAAAGGTGTTACTCCATAATATCACTACTGAAGGAGCTTTGAGAAGGAGCAGCTTCAAAGCAGAAAAGTTGTTTGGTTTTGAGCTTTGAACACCTCCCCTTCCCAAACAAATCCTGCATTTCAGCAAAGCAGGAAAGTAAAAGTAAACCTCCTGGAAAAATCTGCTAGAGAAAGTGTTATTGCACCATTCAGTCAGCTCCAAGGCAGTTGAAGAATTGGAATAGAATAGAATAAAATAGAATAGAATAGAATAGAATAGAAATAGAACATCCTGACTTGCAAGAGACCCACAAGGATCATCGAGTCCAACTCCTGTCCCTTCACAGGACAACCCCAAAAATCATACTATATGTCTGAGGGCATTGTCCAATTGCTTCCTCAATGTTGTCAGGCTTGGTGCCGTGACTACCTCCTGGGGGAGCTTGCTCCAGTTCTCCACTACCCTTTGGGTGAGGAACCTTTCCCTAATGTCCAACCTAAACCTCCCGTGGCATATCTTCGTGCTGTTCCCTCAGGCCCTATCATTCGTCGTCAGGGAGAAGAGATCAGTACCTGCCCCTCCTCCTTCCCTTGTGAGGAAGCTGTAGACTGCAATGAAGTCTCCTCCAGGCTGAACAGACCAAGTGACTTCAGCAGCTCCTCGTACAGCTTCCCCTCTAAACCCTTTACCATCTTTGTGGCTCTCCTCTGGACACTCTCTAGTAGCTTTGTATCCTTTTTGTACTGTGGGGCCCAAAACTGCACACAGTACTCAAGGTGAGGCCACACCAGTGCAGGGTAGAGTGGGACAATCACCTCCCTCGACTGGCTAGCAGTACAGTGCTTGATACACCCCAGGACATGGTTGGCCCTCTTGGCTGCCAGAGCACACTGTTGGCTCATGTTCACCTTGCCATCAACCAGAACCCCCAGATCTGGGGGGATCTGTGCCGGGCTGTGCTCCAGACTCTAGTTCCCCAGTCTGTATGTATGTCCAGGGTTGCCATGTCCCAAGTACAAAATCTGGCACTTGCCCTTGTTAAACTTCATACGGTTGGTGATTGCCCAGCTCTCTAATTTGTCCAGATCTCTCTGCAGGGCCTCTCTGTCCTCAAGAGTGTCAACAGCTCCTTCCAATTTTGTGTCATCAGCAAAATGTTTGATAACAAACCATCCAGTCGTTTATGCATCCAAGTCGTTTATGACGATATTGAAGAGCACTGGCCCCAAGATGGATCCCTGCGGAACTCCACTCGTGACAGGTTGACAGCCCTATGTAACCCCTTGAGACTGACCTATCAGCCTATTGCTCACCCATTGCATTACATGTTTATCCAGCTGTATGCTGGACATTTTGTCCAGGAGGATAGTATGAGAGACAGTACCGAAGGCTTTACTGATGTCCAAAAAGATTACATTGACTGGCTTCCCTTTGTCAACTAGGTGGTTAATCTTGTCATAGGAGGAAATCAAGTTGGTCAAGCAGGACTTTCCCCTTGTGAATCCATGCTGTCTGGGACCAATGACTGTGTTGTCTTTCAGGTGTTTTTCAATAACTTCCAGAATAATCTTCTCCATGATTTTGCCAAGCACAGAGGTGAAACTGACAGGCCTGTAGTTACTGGGGTCATCCCTCTTGCCCTTCTTGAAGACTGGGACAACATTTGCCAGCTTCCAGTCAACTGGGACCTCTCCAGATTCACAAGAGCATTGAAAAATCATTGAGAGAGATCTTGCTATGACATCAGCCAGCTCTTTAAGTACCCTCGGATTCACACATTTTCAGGACCAGTATATGAGGGGATTCATATTCAAACACCTAATAATAATGGAAGCCAACAGCTAGACTGATCAGTTGAGTAAATAGGTGGTGAAGTGTCAGGATAAACAGATGAACTGTCTTTGTCTCCAGTCCAGGGATGGACTGGATTATCCAAGATTGCTTTGAGCCCTGTTTTTTTCTTGAGCATCTTGGTGTCACAAGCTAAGTAAAAAAAAAAAAAAAAAAAGAAAGAAAGCTACAATGGAGCAGCAATAGAAACGGAAGGAAATAGGTGGCACTGAGAGGACTAGCTTGTTCCACTCACAGAAAATGCCGTGTTTTTTTTTCCTCAGAATCACCTGCAGAAACTACAACCGAGACCCAGCAGGATCACACTTTAAGTCAAAGTGTGCCTTATGCCTGACTGAATCAAAATCCAAGTCCTGAGAAGTTTCTAGGGAAAAATGATGAGTCAGGCCCAGTGGAAAAGGATGATTTCTAGGAAACTACAGGATTTTTTTTATGAAAAAGTTTTGGTGAATTTCTGATGAAATGTAGGCTTGGCTTAACCATATCCACCTAGTTTCTTACCTAACTAAAATAGGCTTGTTAGTCTAGGTACACTCTCTGAAGTTTGGGCTGTAGGAATCCTGCTTCCTTCAACAAAAACCTGCTAAAAGCTTCCCTCTTCCTTGCTACAAAGATCAGTGAGCTCCCAGCGCTTCTTCAGTCTGTGAGTGCAGGTAAATAACACTTAGGATCCTGTTCTCTAGGCTCACGTTCACTTCAGAGCAAGCTAACAAAAAATAGTTCTACTGCTCTGAATGTTGCCCCCTTCCAACCACCTTTCTCTCCTGCTAAAAAAATCCATAAACCAAACCAAAACAAAAAAACCTACAGTTTGTTCTGAAAGGGACCAAAGTTTGTCAGGATTTCAGAATTTCTTGCACAAGAAGAATTATTTAGATTTTTTCCCTGTCCAGCAGCAGCTGTGAAATCTCAGTCTGCAGAAGCTGTCCAGTTTTTGGAGATCCACAAAACTTTTCTGCTTTCACAGTGATCAGAATGAAGCATTTATTCTTGAAACCAGCCATCCCACATTTTGTATGCACTGGCTGCTGCACATGCAGCAAGATGTACTCTGGGGATAAATACCAACCCAGTCCTGTGTGAGAGCCACTTGGTGTCAACCATGGTAATGGATCTTTGCCTACTTATTGGATCCCAATTGTCCTTCCCTTATTGGCTGGCTCTGTACCTCTTCCAGCCTTCAGTAATCCCTATGTTTTCTACCTTAACTAGTAATTTCTCCCATGGCACCATGTTTGTTGTTTCACCAAAGTGCCAGTCTATTTCAGTTCTCATGTCATAAACATCAGTGAACTTCATCAAAGAAAATTGCCAGCTCCAGTACAGGCATGTTCTGGTGCATCCTGTTGGACTTGCACTTCCAGGTCTCTAGTTACATCTTCCTTCAAAAGTTGTTCTAAAGATCTAAATGCCATCAAGGTCATATTTAAAGGTCTGTAGCTCTCGAGGGGGGTTCTTCTTCTTCCTTCTTAAATTTATGTCTCTTTTCTGCAGTTCTCCAGGTCAAGGTGAGAAATTTCTTAAAAACCTCTACTTCCGAGTTGGCAATTTCATGTGCCAGATATTAAGGATTTGCAGAGTTTATTAGCTCACCCTTCACCTTCAGTTGGTGCACATCAAACTCCCAAAGTCTAATTCCTTTCTCCAAGAGGGGCATTTCATTTCTCTCTATTGATTGCCACTTAAAATCTTTGCCTAAGTTCAACATCATCATAAAAAACCTGAGACAACATACCAGGCCACCCCAAATTTATGTCCTCCCTTTATTCAACATCACTCTGTTTTCCATTGTTCTCCTTTTGTTTCAAAAGGACAAACTTTTGACTAGTGGCTTCAATCTTTTCTAAGATCTAACCCTGCATGACTCTTGGCATTCCTCATTTTACCCCTGTACTTCCTGACATTTTAGCTGTGACACTGCCAGTTTTCTTTTTCCTTGTAGCCTCTGTGCTTTTTCCTAGTATTGTTGTCCCAAAAACTTGGGTCTGTTATCCAGTGTGCGTCGCCCAATTCACACACAGAGTCAAGGTATTTTGCTTTATTACGCAAATGCGCAAATACAGGTGCATGGTACAAACCAGCACACCATTCATGTAAACTAACAATTATTTATGCAGTCATCTAATAAATATTCATTGTCACTTTGTTAAATGATTGGTTAAAATTCTTCGCCTTCCATGTCAATTACGATGCTCACTACGATTCCCGAGACCTTTACTTCCTTAATCTTTTGGGTCAGTGGGTTTCTTGAGTGGGTGGTCCTTGAGTCAGTGGTCGTGATCTCCCCCTGCCGGAATTACCTTTCCCCTAAGTTCATTTAACTCTGGGAACGCTAAGCACTCCTTCATGAACTGTTAGTGAAGCAAACTATCATTCACTTTAGGGTTCTTTCTTCTGAGACATGTATCGTGTTTCATGATGCCATAGTACTGTTAGGGTAAAATGAGCAAGGTTGATCTTTACTGACATCGTTATGTGCCTCAAGACAGCTGGTGGTGTTCATCCCTAGACTGTTTTCCCTTTGCCTGGGACATGAATTCCTGCTCCCAAATTTTGGCACCCTTGTGCTTGTTCTTCCTATTGAATTGAACTGGATTAGCCCATGATTATATGTTTCAGGGTTAGTTATTTCAGTTATTTCTTCTGATCAGGATCTTATTTTCTTTTTTTTTTTTTAAACATATTAACTCCCTCTACATACAGCAATGAAATGGCTTCACTTCTCATTCTTTCTTTGTGCAATTGACAATGGAAGTGACAAGCTGTCACATCTAGTATTATTTGTGTCCTTCCACTGTTGGTAGCAGTTTTTCTCCAGACTATTGCCAACCACTTAAAATCTCTTCTCCTGACACAATTCCCAAAGAGAGTTTTTGTGTAATGCTACTACAGAGGTCTAAGTTCAAATCCAGACCTGATTCTGGGGAGCCAACAGCAGAAGTTTTATGTTAGCCCACTCTCTGATCTCTGTTTTATCCAGACTGTGCCTTGTTAGTGCTAACCAATAGTCTGCTGCTGCCCTTTCCGGACACTGCATGCCACTAAGGACTGAGTTTTAGCTTTGGCTTGTCCCAGCAGTTTTTGGATTTGCATCCAGGCTCCATTATGCTAGCTCCTCATTTTAAGTGCCTGTATCTGGTTGTCCAAGAAAGAGCAGTTTTGTGCAAGGATGGCTGTGTTGTAGACCAGCACTTGGCTGTCATTAAGATACTATTCAGGACCAAGAAGATGCAAAAGAAATAGTGTAATATCCATGACAACATTGTCACCTGTTGCCCCACTGTGGCTCATGTTACCATGACACTAGTTGCCTTAGTTCCCTGCCAGCTTATGATATAGTGATTTTAGAGCCTTAGGCAACACTCAGCCCTCTCAGGCACTGTAGTAATACTGCAGGTGGACAGGGTTCATATTGCCACTGTATTACAGGGCTAGGATAAGGGCAGAGCCAGGTAGATATTATCCTGACTTTCCACTCAGCCGTGACAGCACATCTGACTTGTGTTTTCTAGAACAGCCTCTGAAGGGCCAGTCCAGAAGCCTTGGCACTATGCGAAACTGCAGAGGCACATATTTTGTTTTAATTCGAAAGGTAACAACATAGTGCTTATTTACAGTCTCCTGATTACATCTTGATATGTAAAGCAATAACCATTTAAGGAATAAAGACTTGTGAAAGGCCATATTAATAATTTTCCACTCAGTTCTATCCCAGTAATTAAAGATTTTTCACTATTAAGCTCTATCCCTTAACATCCAGTATGAATTAATATTTGTCCTTTAATTTTTACATTCACTTAAATATCAATTTTAATTTCTTTCCAATTGAAAATCATTTTGGTTTTCGGTTTTTCATTTAAATTAGAAGCACACTAAGGGCACTTGTTTATTTTTTCTCCAAAAATGTCGCTCATGTTAATTTGATAAATGTTTTTAAATGTGTTGAGCTGCAGAATAGTTACAAGAATGGCAAGTTAATTACTTCAAAATTCTAAGGAACATTTCTTTTAAAATTCCTAGTTGAATACACTGCCCTGAAGAGCAGTTTTATTTATTTTCAGTACAAGAATAATTTTCTTTTAAGATCATATACATTACAGTTTGCAAGAACTTCCACATAAAGTAACAGCTACCAAAGAGGGAAATATCAGTGTTTCAACATGAATATTCCTGTACCATTGGAAATAATGGCAGCATATCTAGTAAATCATAACAGCAGTTTGGCATCTTTGCACCTCTTAGAATATGAGCTTCAGTGATGTGATTTTTTTTTGGCAAAAGGAAGTTAATGGTGGAAAAGGAATTCATGTGTGCTTTTCAGAGAACCACCTTAAAATCTACAGTCTCCCTTCTCCTAACAGGTCTGGCACACAGGGATGAACGTTCTCTGGAGAGGGACTTCACCTCCACATCTTCTGTCTTGAGCTGATCACACCTGGGATAGATGTACCTTCCTGGAAGTGCCTGCTAATTTCAGGCCAGTATACAATCTCTATAACAAAACAAATTTTTCTGTCTTTTTCCTGTTTTTACTCCGGAAACAAAAAATAACAAAAATCCCTAACATTAAATCCATTAACATAGCAAAATCAGAGCTCTGTTAATAAGCTAAGCACATTTTGGCTGCTATGTTAGATGCATATTATCGTCATAACCTTATTAAAGCTGTCTACATATTCTTATTAATGTTGCCAGCAAAACCTTACAACTATAACTGAAATTGCAAAAAGACCACTAATTTCGAAACTTGTCCTTGCCACACACGTTTTTATAAAGCTGATGTTGCTTCTCATTATTACAAAAATTAACACCAGATTCAAGATAAGAAAAATCTTAAACAAGAGGCTCACTGGTGGGTAGTGCTTCAGACTGTAAAGAAAACCAACATAGGTATTTTTCCAGCTAATTCGTTTTCCCGGAAACAGTGTTGAGAAGCTAGACAAGCTTTTTAGCTTAGCTGGATCCTGCATCATGCAAGTCAATGCCCCATAATTTATTTTGTCATAAGCCAAACATGACTTGGGGATACAACTTAGCAAATTACCTACACATTTTTGTTGAAACACATGGACAAAGCCAAGAGTATTAACACTACTATATATTTCCATGTAACAGCACAGCCATAGTCTCATTTATGTCAAATGCATCACAACCCTGGAATAGGAAAGAGTGCATGGCTGTCTTAGACTGTCACTAACAGAGCAATCAGACTGATCGTAACCCTGACACTTTCCATTGACATAATAATTCAAGCTAAAGCACAGGTTGGACAGGAGAGATTCCTCCTTTCAAGGGAAATGTTAAGTGAGGAAAAAATAGTTTGACAGAACCATTTTTTGATGACTTACCATAAAGGAAGAGGTGTCAAAGGTTCTTCACAGAGATTTGCATCCAGTGCCAATCCTCCCTAAATGTGAGTGCAGGAGAATGGAGTCCCTGTTGAGTTCGCACCTTCCCAGAGCACGAAGTACTAAGCCCCTTTAACAAACTCACCCCTAATCAAACTACATTTGTGTTTGACTGTCCTTCAGCCTGACATGAGGAAGGAGCTGTACTCAGACAGACTGAGCATGTCAGGGAGGCCTTGAGGACAGGAAGAAGCTCTTGGCATGCAGGCACCCACATTTGAACCTCAGCTTCAATGCTTGACTAGTCAGCCAGGACAAAATGCTGTCACAACCTTACACCCACTCTTTGTAAAACAGCAATAATGACACATGCCAAGCCACAAAACTGGCTGGAGATATTGGCTTGAGAGCACTGCAGAACCGGAGGCTGCATCTTCTGAGTTAGCCACGTGGCTAGGGGCAATGTAGAAAGGAATGAGAAAGGTTTGATACCTACTCCTGGGTGGTGTTAAGAAGCTCTAAGTCCTTATTGAAACAGTTAAAGCTATTTAGTGGCTGAAATTACATTCTAGGCTCCTCCTGGAATATTTGAAACTTTGCTTAATAGATCCTTTATGGTTTCAATGTGATGCAGAGAGTTAAGTAATGAGGCCTCTCCTCTCGTCTGCACTCTTTTTTTTTAAACACTTCTATTGATTCACAGCATCACTGTAAAAATTAGTGTAGCTCATTGTTTAGCCTAAAAATTAGGGAAAGCTAAAAGGTAAGATTTACTTCCTTCTCACAGAAATGTAAAACTCATTTTAAAAGTTATGATGGTACATAATTCCCCAGATAAACTGAAGCATCTTAAAACATTTTTTTCCAGTTAAAACGGATTTCCCAAGCATAAAAAGTATGATTTCTGGTTAGGTTTCAGTTTAATTCTATCTAGCTGCAGGGCCTCAATGGATAGACTGTGGCAGTTCTCTGTGTTTAGAACAGCATAATTAAAAGTATAATAAATTGATAAGAGCACATTATTTCAAGACAGTTATGTTCTCCAGAAATTCTGTAGTACTGTCAATGAAGCAGCACTATAACTCTGCCCCAAACATGTGCTCTGTTATCCATTGCTATCATTATTTTCTCTAACATGCCCTCTTCTAAGGGCAAAGCAGTAACACTGCCCAAGGGGTTAAGAAGATGCGGGGGGGGTTCCCACTCATGGTTCTAGATGCATATCTAGAAAGAAGCCAAGAAAGGCATGAAGGTGTCAGAGACAACAGTACGGCAGGGTGCCTAGAGGTGCCCAGCTGCCCCATGGGGCTTGCATGAGTTTCCTTGCTCACCAGAGTGCTGCTGACTGGAGGTGCTCTATATGGAAGTCATCTTCACACAGTAGTCCTACCCCAGCCATTTTGCAACACATGGGCAAAAAAAGCTAAAAATAGATGCCAAGGTTTTGGAGTGTTCCTGAAATAAGGGGACAGAGCAAATAGCTCAAGAGTAAGCACAGCATTTGTTCCAAATTGCAACCATCTAGCCACAAGGAGCAAGAGCACCCATGGACATATTTTTGCTACATTGCTTCACCTTGAAAAACAGGTAAGACCCCAAGTCCAAATAACGTCTGAAAACTGTTTCCTCCTTCAATCTTCAAAGAAAGGCCAAGAAACTGGAGTACATTTTCGGGTATATCCAAGATTTCCAGGTCAAAGGGTTATTATTGTCACCTAATCTGGTGGTGTGGGCCAGACAGATTTGCCCTGCAATTTCTGCCACAAAGCCTCAGTATCTGTCTTTGCCATATTGCGTCTTATAAGATTATAAGCCACTTGAAACTGGGCAAGGAGTACTCTCAGCATGAGTGTGAGCATCTTCTATTGTACCAATTTCCCCCCCTTAGAATTACAGTTCCTATTTAGCACTGGATTCTCTCTTGTTCAATATTTTCTTTATGGATCAACTCTCTTTTCAATTCAGTTTTTCCCACGCTCCATTCCATTTGGGTGTTTCCATGGAAACAAGAGATACTTCCTTCACAAATGCTCAATAGTGAAAATTGCCTGAATGCATTAATTAGCCAGTTGTAAGTAAAATTAGTGCAACAATGGATTAGTTGCTCTGTACTTTCCCTACTGTATCCTGTCTCTAACGCAACCATGCTGGCCTTTCTGCAATGTTCTCACAGTACTCCCTGCCCATGTTCAGCAACCTCAGAGGCATGTTTGCTCCATGCAGAGGGACTGGGAGACAGCCGTGGATATTATGCCATGTTTTACCTCTTTCCCCTTTTTTCTTTGTTTCTAGTTGATTTGATATAGAATGGTTCCCCATTCTATATCAAATATCTATATCAAATTCTAGATCTACTTTTTTTACTTCTTTGTCATGGACCAATGGGACCTTGGCAAAAATAAAAGGCTACTGCTGTATACTCATCGAGCCTGAATGCCTCTTTCCCACACAGGACTTTACAGAAATACCTGTCTACTAAAAGTCAGAGTTGCCCATGAGCTCCAGCAAGCTTTGGGATCCCAAGAAGGGTAATTTCTATACTGAAGCAATCCCAGCAAGATTTTGACACTACCTCAGTCCTCTTCTTCCATTTGCTTTCTTCCTTCACACCTCTTCAGGAAAGTGGCCATCGCTAAAGCAGCCTGACTTGCTCTGCAACAATACATCATAAGAACAAATGTTCTTCAGGGTCCTGTGTTCTCCTGCTTAGATTTTGGCTAACCCAGCTCATGCTTGGAGTAGTGCCATTAGGTCAAAGAAAGAGCACCATATAGGCGGGACAGGTGGCAAGAAAGAGTTAAAGGACTATTATGCAGCCATGATCACCTGCAAATTGCTGCCCCTGGCAGCCATTATCTTCTGATTTGTAATTTCCTTAGAACCCACAATCTTATGGAAATAGTACAGACGAAACCTCCAAGCTGGAGGGTATAAAACAGTTTAAACAAAAAGCTTTTGAAACGCATCGAATAGGAGCTGGACTGCTGAGTCTTTCCTGCTTCCTGCTGTGATACAGGGGACACACACGGTGATGGAGGAGGAAGGATGACCACTCTTACTGGCGGCTAGGTAACTGATTCTTTTCTTTTGCTCATAGGTGGATGATATTAAGAGTTATGGGTTATAAGTGATGAAATCTTATTATTTCAACGGCAAATAAGTGAATTGATGTGGTAGACGACTCTGTTTCTCATGTTTGTTTATTGTATTTCTTAATGAGCTCATGAAATAAAGTCTAAATCACAAAGTACTTTTTGTCCTGTAAATCTGCGAGATCCAAACAAAGCTTGACAACGTGTCCTGAGAAAACAAGGGAAATTTGCCATTGGCTTCAGCAGTAACAAGGCTGGCCCATCCTCATCCTTGAGGAGGAAAACGAATTCACAGAAAATATCAGCACTTCCCATGATGAGGCTTGGTAGCTCTTACCATATTGACAGTACATCTGAGGAGCTCAGAGCGTAAATAAGTCTGGCTGTTTTCACCAGAGCTGGGAGCTCTCACTGGTCCTTTCTGAGTCACAAATCCATAGCGTCAAGGCATACTTACAGGAAGAGTGGCATCACAGGAGGAGTGGTGTTTGCTGCAATCTATCTCAGCCGTCTCAGGGACCTCCTGGCAAATGCTATCCAGAAATTTCAGTAACTCTTTGTTAACTGTGATCAGCAGATGCTGGGAGGGCAGGAAAAGTGCTCCACAGCCTGTCATGAACATGGTGGTGAGAGTGTTTCTTTTAGGATGTTAAGAATTTTGTTACCATTGCAAAAGTTTATTTATGCTATATATGGCTTGCTTGGTTTTGCCTGATTCAAGCAAATAACTAAAACCTGGTTATCTCTGGATTGCCAGAATAAAAGTGGAAGTCAAAATTTTAAAAAGGTTTCACCAGGTTGCACCCCAACCCCAAAATAAATCCTTCTGCACCTTCCAAAAAAACATGACATTGGATGTTTTGGTTGCTTACAGAGCTGGCCAAACGAAATACCCGCCCCCAATTTCCCTCCCACTTGTTTGAGATCATGGACTTTGAGAGACATGTGGGTATTACATCTTCAGTAACTGAATCTCACACATATACACACAGTTGGCATCGAGCTGAGTTCTTCTGAAAGCCAGCCTCTATTTAGTCAAAAAGGAAACTACACTTTGAATTCCTTGTTCCTGACTGTGATAGTCCATAGACATCCACAAACACAACTTCAAATGATGACAACAATATTCTTAAAAACCTTTTAGCATAAGCTGGTGGCAACAACCAAGAACAGGCATTACTTATTGCCAGACTCCCACCCATTTCCTCTGCGTAATCAAAAAATGGATATTTCGCTTATTGCAATCAGGATCAAAGGGTCCTGTCTCCCTCTCCAATCATCCTCTTGGCACCAGATATTCCTTCTTTCTTTAAATAGGTGGGTTTTATTTATGTTTTTGACCTGCAGTCCTACATGATACTGGGTAAACAGCTCCTATTCTGTAGCCCTATATAAACCACCTGGCTGCAAATGTTTCTGCGTATTGGTACTATCTGCACAGAAGTTCCTCTGTCTCTGCTTATTGCTTCCTGAGCCACACAGAGGCAATTTGGCTTCTTGCTGCTTCAGTATAGGGTCAAAAGTTCTTCAAAAAGTGTGAGTACTGTGTAACAAGGTGTTGAACATGCAAAACTTTGTTCTCCTGAAGACTGCATTGAAGAGCTGGGATGACAACCGAATGTGATGTTTCTGTGTGGAAAGAAAGTTTTGCTGGCAAAGCTGTTAGTCACATTGATCCTGAATAAAGTGGTTTTTTTTTTTTAATCAGGTGTTAAAATTAGTCACTAAAATCCCTATTTTAAGTATATCTTTGGCACTGGGAAGATGATTTTGTCTAGAGTCCTCAGCTCACAGAGCTATTAATGCTGTTTGGGGTCTACATTCTTTAAACTTCAGCACTCTCTGAAAGTAATTTATAAACAAAGTAGGAAAATGCAGGTTTCATGCTAGAAATGGCAGCAGTCCAACTGCCAGCAACAATCAACCAGAATTACTGCATTATCTTGGGGCTTTCTGTACTCCAGGACTGCTTGTTATCTTCCATTCTCCCATTTGCTCCAAACAGCTCAGCTCAGTGTTTTGGTAGGGGTTACAGTAACCTATGGGCAGGTCTAAACCAAGCAGTACAAACAAGCTCTAAATCCCTTTCAAGAATAGGCAATTCAGGGGAGCAAGCCTTGCTAACAGAGATGCGTACCTTGCACCAGGCAGCTTTACTGCTCATTCACGCATTATGAGACAAGGCTTTTCTGAAGCATGCCAGTGGCACAAGTCCCCAGATCCCAGTGTTAGAGAGGAAAGCAGCTTCTAAACAAATTCATTTCTTTCCTGTAAGAATGAAAGGACCCTCTGCACTGCTTTAAACTTTTACTGACTTAAGTTCTTGTGTCATACATAAGCCAAGTATTTCAACACGAAAGAGATTAATACTTCTTTCTTTCCTCAACCCTCCTACCTCAGTTGTTCCTTAGACACCGGAAGTTAGCAGAGATCATTCCCAACAGAGGTAACCATGCATACTGGCTTTCCGCAAAAAACACAAAGCATCACCTTCTTTGAAATCCCAGTCCATTATCATACTTTCAGAACTGTGGCAAGAGAAATCTCTTTCAAGAGACATTTCCAACCCAGCCAAATCAATGGATTCTGCCTCCTGAAGATCATCAGAATAACAGCCAATAAATACCTAAATTTTACCAATTCTTTTTAAATGGGAATTTCAAAGATGAAGAAGAAGGGGAACCATTCAGACTCGTGTACCCCAAATGGTATCTCCAAATGTATTTTTCTTGGAGCTATTGAGGGGGCTGCAAATTGGAGGTCTCAAATTCAGCAGAAGTTCTAGCAGGTCAACACTGAAATATAAACTAGATGAAATTTCACAGACAAAAGTTCTTTAGGATAAATTAAGGCACTCTAGGCCCTTACCAGCTTTCTGATGCTTCAGTATTAAACTTGAAAGCAGATCAAAAGCTTCCCTTTCTCTCCCATTTGTATAAACCAAATTTTCAAACCTCCCTCATTCTCTCCCACAGGAAATCTGGGACAAAGGCTTTGCTTTGTTTTTACTCTGAGACATTATAACATAAGATGTTATTTCACTTTGTCTCTACAGTTTCCAGAAAAAGAGAACAAACCAACCAACTGGCAGAACTCCAGATGCTTGAAGTCAAAAGGAAACGTGTCATTTTTTGTGGAAAATTAATATAAAATAACATTTTCTTTCCCATGAAAAAACAGTCTGTTTGGGGGAAGTTAAGAATTGGTTCATTCCTACGGAAAAGCAGAAGAAGAGCAGTTCAGTGAAACCTTTGTTCCAGTTCAGGGCAGCTCAGTAAAGGCTCCCCTGAGAAGTTTCTGGTGCAGGGCTTGTATCATCTGCAGTAGTGCTCAACAGAGACCTCTCTCGCACAGAGATATTGCTGTGGTAAGAGTGGTCATGATCTTTTTCAGAGCGTTTGCATGGCTTTTAAGCCATGGAAGGAAGATCCGGGAAGTACAGGCCTGTCAGCCTGAACTTTCTGCCAGGAAAGATCATGGAAAAAATCATTTTGAGTGCCAATACCGGGAACGTGCAGGAAAACCAGGGGATCAGGCCCAGCCAGCATGGGATTATGAAAGGCAGATCCTGCTTCACTAACCTGGTCTCCTTCTATGATAAGGCTTAGTGGATGAGGGGAAGGCTATGGATGTTGTCTGCTTGGACATTAGTAAGGCCTTTGACACTGTCTCCCACAGCATTCTCCTGAAGAAGCTGGCTGCTCATGGCTTGGACAGGTGCACTCTACACTGGGTTAAAAACTGGCTGGACGGCCGAGCCCAGAGAGTGGTGGTGAATGGAGTCAAATCCAGTTGGCAGCCAGTCACGAGTGGTGTTCCCCAGGGCTCAGTACTGGGGCCGGTCCTGTTCAATATCTTCATTGATGATCTGGATGAGGGGATCGACTGCACCCTCAGTAAGTTTGCAGATGACACCAAGTTGGGTGGAAGTGTCCATCTGCTGGAGGGTAGGAAGGCCCTACAGAGGGACCTGGACAGGCTGGATCATTGGACCGGGGCCAGCTGTATGACATTCAACAAGGCTAAGTGCCGGGTCCTGCCCTTGGGTCACAACAACCCCATGCAACGCTACAGGCTGGGGGAGGAGTGGCTGGAGAGCTGCCTGGCAGAAAAGGACCTGGGGATGTTGGTTGACAGCTGGCTGAATATGAGCCACCAGTGTGCTCAGGTGGCCAAGAGGGCCAATGGCATCCTGGCTTGCATCAGAAATAGTGTGACCAGCAGGACCAGGGAGGTGATAGTGCCCCTGTACTCGGCACTGGTGAAGCCGCACCTCGAGTGCTGTGTTCAGTTTTGGGCCCCTCCCTACAAGAAGGACATCGAGGTGCTGGAGTGTGTCCAGAGAAGGGCAATGAAGTTGGTGAAGGGTCTAGAGCACAAATTTTATGAGGAGGCTGAGGGGAGACCTTATTGATCTCTACAACTACCTGAAAAGCGCTTTAGTGAGGTGGGGGGGTCGGTCTCTTCTCCCTAGTAACAAGCGATAGGATGAGAGGAAATGGCCTCAAGCTGTGCCAGGGGAAGTTTAGGTTGGATATTAGGAAATTCTCTTCACCAAAAGGGTGGGCAAGCATTGGCAGAGGCTGCCCAGGGAAGTGGTTGAGTCTCCATCCCTGGAGGTATTTAAAAGATGGGTAGAGATGGTGCTTGAGGACATGGTTTTGTGTTGGACTTGGCAGTGCTAGGTTAATAGGTAGATTCGATGATCTTAAGGGTCTATTATTCTATGATTTAAAGTTCAACAAAGCTGAGAAATGGTGCCTTAAATAATTCATATTTTATTGTAATTCCAGGAAAAAGGAAGAGCAAAGGATGCATGCAGCATGCTCTTCTTCAATCACCTGTTAACCACAGCTCCTACAATGCAAATCTCATATGATCTTCCCACCATTATGTGCAGTGTTCCATGCAGGTCCAGAAGTGGGGGGGGGGGGGGAAAATCTCCTCTCAGCCCAGCTGGATGAGCAGAGGTTTGGAAAACAACCTCCCAAGTACCTGCTGAAGATAGGGCTCTTTTGCATAATAAGAATGACAAATTATTTTTTCCTATTCTCTAACCTCATTTGTGACTACTTTGTTTTGCCTCTCCTGCTTTCATTCTCCCTCACAATAACAGTAAAATTCACCAGTAGTATTTTCTCACTTAAAAAAAATTGTTCCTCTCTTGCCTGATGCTGCAGAAGTCTCAAAACCTAATGAGAGGAAAATGTTCTGAGAATATGGGAGAAATATGAACATGCTGTTTAGCAACATGCATCAAATATCTTTATCCATGAGTCAGACATTCCTACACACAGGCAATGGCCTAGTGGGATTTTCAGCAATTTTTCAAAATTCATGGATGTCTGTTTATGTATTTAAACATCTAAAGACCGTTATAAATTCAGGCCATGTTTCCTTTAGTGCCAGGGTGAGTAAAAAAGTGAAATATAGGAACAGTTTTAAATATAATTTCCCCTATATTTGGAAAAGGTAATTGGAGGAGTTACACTTAAATTCAGCCATTGTCCTTTAATGGACTGGGCGAACTCTAAGTACTTGTGCGTTTTTTTGAAATAGCCAGTGTATTTCCTACTACCCCTCTCTCTCCAGTGGTTAATGCGTTTTCTGCACAGTGCGTCAGACCAAAATCACATTAATCGTGTGCACTCTGATTCACATGGCTGGTCTCAGTTCTGTTACATTGCTTTTCCAGATTAGAACCTAATGACCTATTACGCTGTGAAACAGATATATAGGCAGAGACAGCCCTTTCCTCAAAAATCATATGACCTCAGCAAGAAAGAAAGGAGGAAAGGAAGATTACCACAGTCCTATTAATTTTTCTAATGGGCCAGTAAATGGTAAATAGGTGCTGAATCTATGACTAGTCAACACTTAAGATTGCTACAGAGATCAAAAGAGCAAAGAGTTGATCAATGGTTTATCTTTTGTAAGACACCTTCTGTTCTATTTGTCTCTAATATTGTTGCAGTATTTGCTCAGCATTTATTAGATACAACGCTCTGACATTTTATGTCTGCAGATTGTCAATGGGATACTGAAGCAGAGGGGAATTAATTACACACTGATCCAGAAAGACGCTTAAACTCCCTTTTCTATTCAAGTGAGTAGCAACATGATGTATTCAACATCATGTGTTCACCATGGTAGATCTAAATGAACTTATTTAGTTATGAGGAGAAACCCAGCTAGTGCCCCACTTCTATAGAAGAACAAGAAGTGCATCTAGACCTGCAGTCCTCATCTTGTGTTCTATGTCATCCTTATTCTCCAGTTTGACCATCCTGCATGTATTGATCTGTAAGAGCAGAGGTTCAGACTATTGGCACTGGGATCTTTCATGTGGAGAGCAAAATTTTCCAAACAGAAGAGCTGAACAGGACTGCTGAGCTTCTATTACCCCAGAGGATGGTAAGGCAAGAAGTGTTCAGCACCACAGAGGATTTAGCCCAGACTCTCAGCTGTTTCCAGCTTTAAAGTAGTCCATGATGTAAGCCTGAGATTTATTTTCAGCTCTTCACCTTTTCCTTGACATAATTGGGATTGGAGTTTTCACACTGCAGCTTTCATGCTCATGGGGCCAATCCATCTCGACAGTAATGACACTGCTAAGAATTGGAAATGCATTGTCTAGGTATCTTACATGCTGATCATACCAAAGACACTGCAGTGAGAGAAAGTGCAACATACTGAGATCACCTTAGTGAAGAGGAGGAAGTGTAAAAACGCACAGCCTTAGCCAATTTTCTTGCAGCTCAGTGCAGGGATCAAAGACATATTTGGAGAAACACCAGAGGAAGCAGAGAAGAGACAGTCACGCAGGCATTTACTAATACCTTGAGTCCCAGGTAGAGTATAGCTTGCATACAATATTAGCCGCTATAAAAGAATAGGCAACAAAGTTACCACAGAGATTTTGAGTTCTTCCCCTAATAAGAAGCATTTATCATTTGTTAACAAAGAACAGTGTCTGTTTTTAGCCACTCCACGAGCAATAGTGAGAGGATCCAAGGTTCATGCCCTCTGTCCCACTACAATGTTATTGAAGATGAGTAATAACTTTTTCTGTATTAAATACAGCTCATTATGTGATAAAATGTACGTTTAAAATAAATTGCCATCGAAGTGTTCTCTTTGCTGATTCTTATGAGAAAGACTAACTTGGTAAATTCCAAACACTGCCCAAAGGGGATATAAGGATCCTCAGCTTCTCTGGCCTGCTTTAAAATAAGTAAAGTTAGGCTGCACACTCATAACAACAGTTATTGAAATTAATTCAAACATTATGAGCATGCTCCCTGATACAGGGACAGAGAGGGATGCTCCTCCATAAAAAGATGTGTATAAAATCCTATTAACCCATTTGCTTTCATTAAGCTCTGTCCAGGGGAAATATTACAAACAAAGAAAACAGACCTATGATTTGATACATCTCTAAGTCTGCTCTGAGGCAGCATATCTGCAGCAGCCATTCTAGATGCAAAAGATGGATGAAAAAAATACTTTCAGAAGACAAAGCTAGACATCTCTGAATTTACACAAAATGTGCTGCTGCACATCTTAGTCGTGTGTTTCTGTGCCCATGAGATAAAAGGCTATGGGCTATATATCACAGTACTGTGGTTTGTTTTAGAGTTTAGCCAATGCCAAAGAACAAAGTGTTTTTATTGCATAGACTTTTCAGAAGCATAAGCAAATGCTGAAGTTTGATCCTAAAAAAGTTCTACCAAGTCCTTATGAACCTGTGGATGCCACATTCAAGCAAAAGAAAAGGAAATGGAAGGAGAATTCCCCTGTGGTAGAACTCTTAGGCTTTGTCTTCCTTTTTGAACACAGGAAGTGCAAAGGACCATGAAACATAGAGCTCTCTTCAGGGCTGAGAGATCACTTGGCAAGCTTAGCCTAGCACACAATGGGAGGAAGAAATAGGCAATAATCCCTTAAATATCTGCTTCACCACACACTTTTACAAGGCAGAGCTCTCCAAGTCACTTAAGAACCACTTTGCTCAAGACTCAGAGCAGATACACCTGATATCTTTCTCATAAAAGAGTGGTTTTTCCACGTCTATGCAGTAGAGACGCAGTCATGTACAGAGGAGACTTAACTGAGGAAGAGAGGAGGCTTTTGACCCTGCCTGTATGCAGAAATACAACTAATTTACCTGAAGGAGAATTCCTGAATTGTGACTTTAAGGGCAGTTTCTCAGCAAACAGGCAGAAAAGCACTCGGGGAAAAGGGTAGGCATACTGAAGTGTTTGCAATGGGAAGGATTTGTTAAAGCCACTTGCCCGCACTTGGGTGGGCAGTGTGCTACCCAGCACGCTGGATAGTTCAATTTTACACTGTAAAATCAACCCTTTTTCCTGACATCATAAAGTGAAGTAGCTGAAAGAGGGCTCTCCCCCAAGTCTGTGATCTCAATGCTTCTCAGCTACATGTCCAGGTATGAAGAAAAGCTGTATTTAGATGAAACATGACATAAAAAGTACTTGAACACAGTACGAGACATACTGCGTATCATAGAAGCATAAGTAATGCTCCAATTACAGCAGCTACCCTGGAAAAGAAATATTCCAGCTCTTGAATACTCAATGAATACAAAAAGCCTTCGATGGGTGCTTATTTGATCGACTCCAAAGATTAATGCAAAGAATCATATGTAGGAGCAGCCTGTTAAAACCTCTCACGAGAATTAGAGCTAAAAGTCGTAGATATATCGCTGTAAATAAATGAGAAATTAAACAAAAGGACAAACAAATTATTAATATATAATTTTTTTCCTGAAATACAGGTAGAAAACTTACACGTTTTTCTGGTGCCAGGAGAATGTCTAAATGACACAGATCTATGTCTTTCCTCCAAACTCTCCCAACAAACAGCTATTCAAATAGCTTCAAAGAGTGAAAGTGTGAAGTGGAACAGCACTCAACTTTTTGTTGTGTGTGTTTTTTTTTAATTAAGATACCTTGAAATTTTGTTAAGAAACAAAAAAAAGGGAAAAAAAGCAAGAAGAGAGGTTACATAATTTTTTCTTGCACAGAAGGGACTAGTGGATATGATTTCTTCCCGTGAAAACAAAGATTCTTAGGAGCTTCCTGGTAATATTAAATAAGTCTTGATGTCAATAAAGACAACCAGCTATAAGAGTAGGCTACTTTCTTTTACACCTTCTCTTATTTCAGCTCTTGCTACTGCTTTTATTTCTTTTCAAGTACCTACTTAGGAAAGATACCAAAATTGCTACTGTCCTTCAAAATAAAGAAGTGTTGGCTTTTCTAGTGAATAGCAGCAGAATTTTATGGAATTAAACAGATCGTTTCTAGGACAGTTTGTGTCTTTGATCTGCCTCATTATGCCTGAAAAAATTTTAGCTAAGGCTAACCTTCACCTTAGCAAAGTGAAGCTGTCTAAAGATTAAACATCTAATCTAAGGCAGAGGAGCATTCTAAAAGAAGAATTTTATTATAAGTTGCTCTTATCAATGAGTCCTAAAGTCTCTGAATACAGAATCTGGGAGTTTTCTACAATCCTTTGCTTAGCAGCCACTCTGAGGATTTCTTCCTCTCAATAAACATCAAC
The DNA here is from genome assembly GCF_047370975.1 of Nipponia nippon. Lineage (NCBI taxonomy): Eukaryota > Metazoa > Chordata > Aves > Pelecaniformes > Threskiornithidae > Nipponia > Nipponia nippon. The sequence continues at coordinate 63,361,837 of NW_028262380.1, forward strand.
ACCTAGATAGAAACGTAGAATCATAACATATCAGAAATTGGAAGAACCCATAAGGACCATCATGTCCATCTACCCACTCCTCAGAGGACTAACTAAAAGTAAATGACGTGACTAATAGTATTCTTCAGAATCTTTTTGAACGCTGACAAAGTTGGTGCAATGACCATCTCCCGGGGACTCTGTTGCAGTGACTGACCACTCTGTCAGTGAAGAGCCTTTTCCTAAGGTCCACGCTGAACTTCCCCTGATGCAGATTCTTTCCGTTTCTTTGTGTCCTCTCACTGCTCACCAGAGAGAGGACATCAGCACTTGCTCCTTGTCTGCCACAGGTGACCTCAGCAAGTCTTTATAAGTCTTGCCCTCAAGACCTTTCACCACCTTAGTCGCCCTCCTCTGGAAAGAGTCTGATACCTTCTTATACTGAAATGCCCAAAACTGTGCACCGTAGTCGAGGTGGGGGGAGGGGGTGTCGTAGAGTGCGACAATCATCTCCCTCGACTAGCTAGCAATTATGTTCTTGATACACCTGAAGACATCTTTTCGCTGCCAGGGCACACTGTAGACTACTATTCAACTTGTCATCAACCCAAACCCCAGATCTCTTTCTGTGGTCATGCTCCCTAGCTTCTTGTCTCCCCATTTTTACATAAAAACAAAGTTTCCCAGGTGCAGAATCTGGCACTTTCTCTTGTTAAATTTCATATAGATAGTGATTGTCCGGTCTCTACTCTATCCAGATCCCTGTGGAAATCTTCTCTGCCATCAAGGGAGTCCACAGATCCTCTTAGTTTAGTATCACTATCAAACTTATTTAATGTACACTCGATTCCTGTGGCCACATCATTTATAAAAGTATTATAAATGACAGGCACACTCTCTAATTTCCTGGTGACTATTTTGCATCAAGAAACAAAGAATATATACGAATAGCACAAGCCAGAGACACATATGCAGTTTTGGTGTGAGTAAGGGCTACATGCTTACTATGTGTCCTCATGAAGAATTTTTCTCCATGTGAGAAACACTGTTTAGGGTTCGTTGAGGCTGTAAAACAGAAGATACAAGGAATCAGCACAACTCCTGGCTTGCTGACGAATTCTGGGGGGCTCGTCTTTTTCTAAAACATAACTCCCAACCATATTATTTCACTAGACCATGAACTACAAATGACGCAATGCAAATAGTCCAAAGTAAGTAAGAAGAACGTATGTCTCCAACATTCAAATACAGCTCATGGAGTTGCAGTATGGCAAGCTCTCTGATATTTACATGCAGCGGGCTTGCTTTCTTTGAATGCTGCCCAACGTGTATCATTGAAGTATAAATTACTGCACGCATTAAGCAATATTTGTGGAAGCAAGCCTACGTCAGGCTTTTACATTCCTCTGGGGCAGGAGCCTCAAAAGATTTAGAGCAGAACTGCATCCCAAGAGATGTGGTTACTGTTTGATTTAGGTACAGAGTGCTCTTTACTAATTGAAAAACAGCTTTTGAGTTTGCCACAATTAGTGACAGAATAGAAGAAAGGACCTGAAAGCTGGAACTATCTGGTGCGAAATTCACACTCAGAAAGTCAGAACCAAATACAGAAAGCATGAGGGTTATCTTTTTTTTTTTAAAGACAGCATTTTCAAATCTGCACCAGCTCTCTAATTCTGCACTAGATTTCTCTTTTTTTTTTTTAGGCATACAAATCACTTTGGGATTTCTGAGACCTCTCAAGGCCCCAGCAACTAGGGAGAGACAGCTAATCTGCCAAGAGGCAGCAACTTATATCAGTCGTGGTGCTACAGGACATGTGCCACAGAAGTTACAGAGGCTGATAGGTTTCTCTTATTCTCTGCGGCAGCAAAGCAATAAAAGCATGACATCAGCAAAGTAACCTGGCTGGGTTTTGACACTCATCTTTTGTGCCAGCCCTTACAATCCACTAGGATTGAGCTATAGCTGTCAATGGAAGGAATACCTTCTGCCCCAAAGTTTTGATATTTCCTCTCTTAACATGCACAAGCAGCAGTTCTGCAAGGCACTTCTCCGGTGGTTCTGGATCAGATGCTCCCACATGTCACGGGAGATGCTCCCCAGCAGTTTCGCAGGACGGTTTTTCTGCAAGTGGAGGTGAAGTTACCAGTTGAGACACTGCAAAGCCCAAATTAAGCCCATGGGGCTTTTCTCTTGCTCCACATTTAAAGGCAATTCCTACATAGAGCAAACATACACAAGCTGAAAAGACCTCCTGTTCCCTCCGCTCTGAAGTTTTTCAGAAGTGATAGTGTCTCAGGATGTAGTTTCGGAGTCACTAGACGCTCTGGTCAGCAAAGGGCACAGCCCAAAGAAGACGAGGGAGAGGATATATCCACAGCTACCTCTTCCAAGCCACTGTGCCATTAGCTGGGGCATCATGGGACTAAACAAGGAACTTGTACGGCAATTCTGCCAGCTCGTTCAGCAAAGATACATTAAAAATCTCCAATCAGATATGTTCTTAACAAGTGTCAAAAAAATCAAAGTGTGCCGCAATTTCCAAAAAGATAGCTATTAGGAGTGTTTGGGAGAGGGAGGCAGGGAAAGAAAACAAATCATGGCATTTCAATATTTCTGTATGATATGAGTGCAAGATTATTCAAAAGAGACTTTTTTATGGGTCGGAATGCCCTCTCTTCCTCTACTTTCTAATAAGCAATGTCAGAAAAGAATAAAAAAAATTGTCGGAAGACCTGACACTTAAGTGCACTCACGCTGTAGTCATTTTTCTGTCACAAAAATCAATCTGATATGTCGTCTTGACTATTTGTAAGTTTGTGCTAGAAAGAAAATTTACTCTGTCCTTTTCTATTAAAAAGCAAGAAGAATTTGTAGAGCTATAATCTGCTTCTGGCGTTCCTTTCAAAGGTAAGTTGCGTGTCATAATGAAAAGGAATACGCTTTGTATATAGAGGAAGGAAAGACAGGTTTTTGCCACCCACATTTACTGCTGTCATTTTTATTTGGTGGTTGTGTTAAGAAAACTCCCAAACACAGACTGTCAGGTCCAAATATAGAGACGCTTAGAAGGCATTGCCCTCTGCTAGCAGTTGACAGATGCATTGATTTCCCATCTTAAAGTGAGAACGGCCAGAGTAACGTTGAAACCTTGTGTGGGATTTAATTACTGCTTTCCAGAACTCATGTTCTAGACAGTGGACCTGCAGCCTTCTAAGAGATTCAGTTTCAAGAATGGGAAGAAGAACACAAAGATGCACAAAGCTGACTTAAAACAAGTGATTAATTTCCCATCTTTCCACTGACTTTGAACTACTGTACATAGGTATATGAGAAATATTAGCGGAGTAAGCCATGTAATTTATGTAAATCCACTTTGCAACTATGTCTTCCTCACTTGCTGCATATAATATTATTCTCTTGTGGTTAAGACAGATTAGTTATATTTATGTTCCGAAGTCTACTGCCACATGACTTTGAAAGAGCAAAATCTCTCTTCCTTGTAAATACTATGAAATTTTTGCAATTTTTGCTTATTTTTCCAAAACATTAATTTTTTAAAAAATCGTTTTGATTAGATTTTAATTGTTTCCATATCACCATCTTGACTTGCTCTGAATTATAAAAAGCAAGCAGAAAAATTCAGGCATGATTATACATTTTTTCCCAACAGGGGATCTTTTCTTTTATCGTGATGTTAGTGCTAAACTGAATTATTCAATTAATTCAAGTCATCTCTCTCAGGTTCACTGCCCAAATCTTCTTCTGTAATTTGAAAAGTCAATCCACCAGTTGATTGGACGGCTTTCTTCAGCATTTAGTAAAGTAGTGTGTACATAGGTTAATTGTATTTGTTAAGTATTTCCAAGCCAGTAGAATTAGCGGTGAGCTGCAGTTACATACTAGCACGTTTAAGTCTCTCTGTTTTCGACCCAACAGTTGAAAGAGAGAACGAAATGGAGCGAGGCAAAAGATCACAGCGATGGAAATCTCGGCACTTGGTCTTACATATCTTTCATAATGCCACTAACATGCATAAGACAACAGCAATAAAGATGTGATAATTCACCAATGATCAAAAGGTCTTATTTTCATGAATGCAAAAGATAACACAAGCCAAGAACTGAAAGTCAAAACACTCTGCTCATCTCCAATCTGGCAATCTCCAAAATTATTGCTCTTTGCTTTCAAGTAAATGTAAAAGCTCTGCACAGGTCTTTCTGGTGCAGAGCCGCGTCCCCAGAGATATCCAGGACAAAAAAAGGCAGAACTAACTCCTCACAGAGCAAGGCTCTGAGTGATATAAGAGTGATATAACAGTGAGTGATATAAGAGTGAGTGATAGATGAATCATTGATGAAGAGGAAGATGTTTCCCACTGACTTATCCTGCTGTCTGCCCTGGAGCTTAGTTTTCACAGCTGCTCAGCTCTAGCAAAATGACCAGCATCAGCGGGAGTAATCCAGACTCTATAGTTTTGAAGTCAGCCCCAAAATATAGACTTGGCAGAAATTTCTCAAGTAAGCTTGAGTGAGAAAAGTGCAGTATTGCTCTTCAAGTCTCACCCACTAATTGCAAAACATTTTCTGGCTGTTGACCACTATGTATAGAATACATATATGGAGTACGTCCATTGCGTTGCTGAAAAACCATTCTTCATAGTACTTAGGTTAAGTCCGTATTTTTTACAAAGAATATATTTTAGGAAACAGCATGAGTGTTCTGAACCTCCAATGCATTTGCTTCAATAAATAGAGTAGCGGAAAAAAAGTCTTTAAATGTTTCTAGAAGCATTAAGGATATAATATTTCAAAATTGCCATAATTCTTATAAAAGTTTATTTTTATTTGACAGAATGGTTAATTTAGTGGACTGTTCTTCTTGCATGCGCACATTTCTAATTCTTAAACTCTCTCTGCAATAATTTGGATATAGCCTGCAAAAGCTCTGAGAGAAGATATGTAGTGATTTTTCCAATACTTTAAAGACAAATAAGAGATCAATATTCCAGAGAGCAACTTTTGCTGTGTTGAACTTGCTCTGTAATTAGTTCATGGTACAAGAACATCCCCGCAAGCATCATATAACTTTTTATTTCTTGTCTGCTGTCTTGCCAGAATAAAAATGCCCTGAGTGGGAAAACAGTGCTATGTCATACGCCAGTACACTACAAGTGCCGGCAAAGTCTGTCTTTCCTAGTATACCACTGCATTCCCATCAGCAAAAAATACCAAGTAATTCATGGCTTGGTTGTCTGCAGAAATCTACAAGGTAGCACAGATGCATGGACGGAGAGAAGATGTGAGGGTGCTGTAGCAAAAAAACGGACTGTCTGCAGCTTGTCTTATAAAATACTTTCCAGAAAATTCATTCTGTGAACTTAGCTGCTAGTTTTTTTCTTATTCCAAAAGGTTATTATAAAATCAAGCAGTAGATAAAAAAAAGTCAGTTAGACAAACCACACCTTACAACTGCTCTATAATCAAAGCAAACAGTTCGTGGGAAACCAGCTCTTATAAAATAAGCCACAACTGAAACTATTCTTAATGTCTGTGCGAACAGCTACATTCATAGACAAATGCATATTGATGCAAGGTGTCTACCAGCAATTCAAATTCCCCTGTTGGATCCCGTATGATTTGGTTGACTCAGGACTATTAAAATATTTCGGTGGGCCCACAGTCTTGTCAATGCAACAGCCCTGCAGCTCTGCATGTGTACAGGGCTGCATGTGTTTGTCTCTAGATGAGGCCACATAGCTTCCCCGTAGTCAAGGTAGCAGTCAGCAATGAACATAAGAACATTGCGTGGAAGTCTCCCTTTGCTGCACCGCTGATGTCCCTTAAAAATATTGCTAATCCTAATCCTTTCCAGTTCCTGATTGGCAGCTTTGATATCTAAGCTCTAGGGTCTTGTTCAGGAACAGGCATAAAAATCGTTCAACAGCTCTAACTGTGAGTGTCTCCAGCACGTCAAACTTCCCCTGTTTCTCAAGGAACAGCATCGTTCCTTCTGCCTGTCGCACTAGTGAGTTTTTTCTTTTTTTAATATTTTTTTTTTTAAATATTTTTTAAAATTTTTTTTAATATCCTTCTTATTCGCTGGTGCCTGCTAAGTAATATGTGTTTCATTTTTACACTATTCCTTCAGGTACACGGGGCTTAAAATTTTACTTCCCCTTACCTGAGACATAACTAACATATATAACTCCTTCAGTCTTTCTTCAGGGAAGTAAAGCATCCCTGTTCCTAACAGTTTCAGGTGATCTCAGAACTTCAGGACATTTTTCTCTATGTATCAAGCGCTTAGACACTCAAGACGGAACTCGGCAATCTTGCTGGAGGAAAGTTAGATCATCCTACCTACAATTTATCTTATTTGTTATGATTGGAAATACTGCAACAGCCCATTACGAAATTACTTGCTACTACTGAAAATCCCAGAGGGATATTAATCAGGCAGTCCAGAAAAAAATAATGTATTTTAAGCCCAGTCAGCCACACACAGCCGCTCGCTCACCCTCCCACCTCTGCCCCCAGTGGGATGGGGAGAGAATCGGGAAAAAATAAAACGCATGGTTTGAGATAAAGGCTCTTTTTAATAGGAGAGCAGAAGAAGAGGAAATAATAGGAACAGTTATGAGACATAATATACAAAACAAGTGATGCGAAATGCAATTGCTCACCAAGTGAATGATGCCTATCCCCCCAGCAGTGATTTCTGCCCCCCCCAGCGAACTTCATCACTTCCTGAGCATGACGTCGTATGGAATGGAATAGCCCTTTGGGCAGTGTCAGTTGTCCTGGCTGTGCTTGTTGAGCACCTGGCAGAGCGTGGGAGGATGAAAGTCCTTGACTAGTTTAAGCACTAGTTAAGAGCAACTAAAACATTAGTGTTCTATCAACATTTTTCTCATCGTCAATCCAAAACACAGCAGTCTACCTGCTACTAGGAACACAAGTAACTTTCCCAGCTGAAACCTGGACAAATAAAAACAAAAGATCTTTTGCTACTCACAGATTTTGGACAAAATAAAGACAGAATTTTTAAGGTGAGAAAATTTCTATATGCCTGCACACATAACAAAGAGAAATAAAAGGATTACTATGTGTAAACTGGTGAAAATTGACCGGAGTGTTTCCCTCTATCATCTTCAGATAGTGATGGTGCAGTGAAGGACAGAAAAATCCAGGTGAGCATCCCAATTACTTATCACAGTAGCCTGACTTTGCTCACTCATGGCAATCAAAATCCCGTCCGTCACAAAGGAAGTGACAAGACCACCTCAATGTCATAAAATGCATACACATCCAGGCAATAAGATATATACAGTCAACCAAGAGTAAGTGAGAGGGAGAGGGCAGCAAAACTTTAAAAATTTACTATAAGCTGCTTCTCTGAATCACTCCATTTTCAGTATTTTTTTTTCTCATGAGCAAGACCATAGGAAAAACTTTACAAAGTCCAATTACTTGTTCGCAAATACATACGACACCTAAGTAGGACGAACCTACCTAAACCTATCCCCTTAGCTGGCGATAACTCAGTTCAACATTAATGTACTCACCACCTTGCATGACATAACCACTAAGTCCCAACCAGTCAGGCATTTATCATAGAGGATGGGTTGGCCTTTCTGATCCTTGTATCAAGCTGGTGCTTAATCTTTCTGAGGTACTGTCTTTTGTCACTCTTCCTTTTTTTTTTAGGATATTATAGCTTTTTGCAGCAGTATTTTTCTCTTGAGTGCTTGAGTTACTAAGTAGAAGGTTTTCAACAATTGCAATTCTCTCTATGCTTGTCTCAATATCTTCTGTCCCTTAGAGCCTAACAGCAGCTTTCTCCATCCCGCTGAAATTGGCCTCATAGCTGTGGTGCAGAGGGACAAGGATTGCTAATTGCCTGCATGCACAGGTGCTCCAAGAGGCTCTTCTATCTCACAAGAGAGAAGGAGAGGAGAAAATAAGCACTGAGGGAGAGAAAGCACTGTTTCAGGAATGGCAACATAGACAGTAACTGTCAAAAGCCTTGTAACTCTCCCTGCGCGGCCACATGCTGGCTTCAAAATTCTGTGTTTTCTCCCTCAAATCCTCCCAGACCCTTGGCAGATTTATTATATAAATTTTGGTAAAGTTGATGCCGGTTGCCATTGGACTAAGCCCAGCACACTGTATATACGTATACATAAAATTATAGTCCCTTGCCCAAAAGCTTATCATCAATTGAGGAAAACAAGAGATGACAGCCAGGCAAGACACTGAGTGCGTCAGAAAGGAAAACGACACGACATAAATTATATGTAAGCGCCCTCTGCTGTTCAGGAACGCGAAACATAAATCATCCACTGCCCAGCCATCACTTCTCAATATATGGATTTTTGACAGCACTGAAACTTGGTCCTTCCTCTCTCAGTACAGTGATGTGAATTTATGGGTAACTAGGTGATCAGACCATTCAGCAAACACGGCTATCTGTTCTTCAGGATCTGTCATGTATCAGATAGATTGTTTCACGGAAAAGCCCCATTATTCAATCAACGACTCAGAGAGCATCCAGCCAGATTTCCGTACATCCAGAAAAAAACCCAGGTCTCTAGTTGCCTTGGTCCTCCTATGGTTTCACACTTATGCACTCCGTTGACATGTAGCTTTGTATACATCAGCTTTTATGTGATTCACTATTTAATGCATTTCTTTTTTTACAGAGACCTTCAAAATATTTCTTTCCTGAATTGTTTTTTTTCCTTGCTACACTTTGTCATTGTTACCTCAATTCTTGCTCAGTCCCAGCACCACCCTACTTCTCTGGGAGACCTCAACGTCTCCTCCCCACTATGCAAGTAGGCCTGAATGCAAGGGCCTGGTTACGCAACTTCAGGGTTGAGGAAGAAATGAGGAGTGCGGTGGGTTTTTTTTTTTGGACAAGATCAGATAAGCAAGTGGGTGGAGAGGAATCAGGTTAACCTTGTCTATGTCATGCCCTTTCTCCCATGTTTGATCATTTTTCTTGAAGAATAAAGAGGGCTGAAAAGTGGAACTTGCCATCCTTTTTGGTTAGAGATAAAACTCCTACAATCCTCTGAAAGGGAAAAGTTAGAGTGACTAAAGACTAAAGTCTATAAGACTAAAAATAGTATGGATGCACTTCGGACTTTTGCAGATCTACACACTGCACTCCATCAGCGACATTCATCCTCACCAAACACTGTGTGATCAGTAAGATGCACTTCATATGCACATATACACATTGAAGGTGGAAAACAAAAGCACTGATAGGATAAACAATTAATTTCCTGTTTTACAGGCAGTGCAGAAGCTGGATGCGTGCTTGTGTGTCGTAATTACATGACCCTTCTGTATGCTAGGCACACATATACGGAAAATGCTGTATTTTGCGCCGTCCTAAGGCGGCTCACTTCTCTCTCAGTAGTAGACAACGATTTTAACTCAGGGCATCTTTAGGACAAACAAATAGTTGCAACATGCACGTCTCATCCTCTCTCCCTGGAATTACTTATTCTATAAAAAAGATTGCTATGAAGCTAAGAATGCAGCCAGAATGAAGGCTATCTTAAATAACCAAACAAGAATAGCTTAAAAATTTCTTGACTCTCTGTGTGCTTCTTCCTTTCATATAACAGCACGCACTGCTTAGAATTCAATACCTTGGCAGTTGGCTCTCTGCTTTGCCTTGTTTAGCTCTGCCCACCGCAGATAATAAGAAGAGCCTGCCATGTACCGAGCCACAGGTATATTAAAGCAACAAGGTATATTAAAGACGCTTCTGTTTCTTGATGGGATGCACACATTTTTTTTCCCTGAGCAAAAGGGTAGAGCTGCCCATTCAGATCTTCTCACTAAGAGTAATGGCACCAAAATCTTTTCTTATATTTTTACTGCCATTAAATTTCCACTGTAGGTGTCAGGCCACGCTTAATCATCTGTTAAACAATTTGTGTTGCCGCAGAATAGAAAGTAGCAGCTGCTAGTCCTTGCATTTCCCTCTCCCTCCTCAACCAAGAAACTCTACACGTTTCCTTGGCATATTTGCAGAGTGGGCCTCGAGGTTTTCCTGTATCAGCAGCTCAGAAAGGTAATTAGCTTAATTCTTATTCTCAAGGAATTCAACAGAATATTCCCTTAAAACCTAGTGAGTTTTATATCACTTTGTAATAAATTATACTGCAAATGTAGTGAAAATGGTATCACTTTGATCGTTGCTGGACTTCAAAACAAATACTTATCTGCAAAGAAGACACCTGAAGCAATGTATTTTGATAGTACAAACAGGCTGGTTTCTCTTATGTATATTTAATTAAAGGCTTCACTCTATTCCTTTTGATTTTTTTTTTAATGCTGGGGACAAGCTGCATTCCTTCCTGAAAATGTAGAACATGTTAGCCAGTTATCTCATTTACTGTGCCCAGCAGCAGTTCTTAAAAGAGGACAGTTCCAGAGGGAGGTACCTCTTCGGTCATAAGAAAAAAGGAAAGGAAGAGCACCATCTCATTTCTATTGGCCTGATACACTATGCAATGTGTAGTATTTCTATATGTTTGTCCACATGGAAGACAGAACAAAACTCATTCTACTTGTCGTTTTATCTGTACTCATTTTGAGTCCTGCTACTCAATTCATACTTTTACGGATATTTTAAAGACAGGATCCACCATATTCAGAATTGCAGGCTCCTGCACTATCGTGCCAGATCTCTATTGCAATTTTATTATATTGTAATAATAAGCCCCTAGTGCTGAACTTTCTCAAGAGTATGACGTGTGTTGGGAGATGGATACATCATTGTAATGGGTTATAAACGCATTCCGTTAGCTAAAGAAATATAGAAGTAGCTCTTGTCAATTTACAGCTGTTTAGGAAAACGTGAGCAGTGTAAAAGGGAGAAATAGTACTCCTCTTCTTCCAGGGAGGAAAACTCTTGCATGACTGTCTCTACGGAATCCATACGGATTATGTGGATGCAAAGTTGATGCATAAAGGATGAGGATATCAAGTCCATTATCAGTAACGAAATGTACACCAACACCTTCAGAAGACACCATAACACTGTAAAAGGAGACTCTCCCTGTCCCCAGCATTCTACACTTTAATTTTCAAAAACGACAAATACATAAGATTAATGATTCCATACATGCACATACTGACACATTTGTTATAACGGCAAAGGAGATATACTTTTTTTTTTTAAAGAAAACCATCTGACACTTCCAGTTTCTCTGTGAAGACAGAAAGCAGTGACAATGCACACAAAAAAGAGCCTTACCCTCACCGAGCAATGAGGACCCGAATTTTTCACATGTCTAATCTCTCTAACAACCACTTAGAGTAAAATGGATTTAAATTGACCTGGGTTCTATCAGACACTACCCAGCAAGCCTCTGCTTAAGAGCAGCCACTCATGTAGCCATGGACAGGACTGTTTAAAAATTCACTGACTGCAGATTTGCTTTCGAAAGACAGTTTTGAAAAATGCAAAATTCGAAACCTAGGGATTTTTGTGACAACACTCAGTCAGTGTCCAGACTTTATAATGCACGTTATTTCAGAGACATCCATGTTCTCCTCCCTTTTCCTAAAAGATGTCGTGTCCCTGTAGGGCACTCTCATGAGAGGACACCAGCTTGTTGACAGCCTCACACTTCAGGCATGATGGGTGCTCAGTGACTGACTTTTTGCCCATCTATACAGCTGGTGACATTCAGATGTCTGTCATGAAGCAGAGAAATTTCAGCGACAGGGATACACCTTTTCTGGGTATGTCACTGGTTTTGTAGAGAACACGAGAGCAGAGAGTGTTATTTACCGAGAACTTAGCAAGAATTTCCATTCCAATTCCCATAGCAGCCTTGAGGCCAAGTTACGAACGTAAAGACTGGATGGGTAATGAATGAAAAACTGACAGGAGCACTGGACTTAATGGTAGTGACTGAAGAGCCAAAGTGTAACCTGCAGGAAGATAGATACCAGTAACATTCTTCAGCGCTCACCTCAGGGAGTACTGCTCTTTGATACCCTCATCAGCTACCTGAGGAGTGGAAAAGAGCACACACAAACCTCTTTCTGAATACAACCAAAACAGAGGAGGAACAGCTGATATTCTGAAGAGCGAGTTCAAGGAACTTCAACTGACTAGAAGGCTGAGGTGACACGATATATCATGAAGTGCTACAAAGGTAAATGCAAATCCTTCCTCTGGAAAAAAATAATCCCAATATACTCTTGAACAACTGGCTTTTCACAGCTCTTCAGAAAAGAACATTGGGATCCTGGTAAATAACAAGATGAACATGAAGTACCATGGATGGAAGCTCCACTTGATTTGATTCTGATATGTGAAAAAAACTCTGCTTTTGTGTTTCCAAGGAATAAAACCATGCCCCTTTCTAGTAGAAGTGTGACTATCATTGAGAATTGCCCTCTGTGTATTAGTACAAGCTGTGACCAGGTGGACTGCTCATCCGGTTTTTCCATTTTCTAGAAAGTAACTGCACCCTAAGGACATGAGCTGCCAGGAGCTTAGGGATATATACATATGTGTTAAAGCAGATGTTACAGCAAGAGGATGCTCCATTTAAAGAACAAATCTGAGGCATATGAAATGTAACACATCCTAGTTAAGTGCATTTTCTGCCGAAGGAAATTAGTTATAACTAAAGCAAAAAGAGCTTCAAAAGCTTTCCACCACAGTGCTGCCTAGAACCGGTGGTTGTTCTATGGTACTTAACTATCTGGCTTTGTGCAGCTAAACCAGGAACTGACTTCCTGGAAAAGAGCTTCACCTGAGGCAGTGGGAACACGAAGACAGAAGCCAGCTTGTAAATAACCCTATAGCTGATGGAAAAGCATACACTGGCAATTCCAGCAAAGGCTGAACTGGAAAGACTGTAATTGGAAGCTATACTTAGAACCTTGAAAGTGGGAGTCAATAGGAGTCCTCATCAGCCCCAATACAGGCTGAAGCAGCAGCTTTTTTTAAGGTCTAAAACACTGTCTGCTAGTCTTTCATTCACTGCTGCTGTGATACTATGCTGCGCCGAGGTCTGAGAAAGCATCTCTTCCCAGAGCTTTCTGATTTCTGGTGCAAAACAGCTGTTTGCCACTGGGTTTGCGTTGTGAAACAAAAACCACAGTTGCACTTATGTAACACAGATGTCAAATTAGCATTAGAGCTTCCACTGCTCAAGCCAGAAACACATAAAAAAAGTTCTGAAAAACAATAAAGAAACAAGTGTAACAAAACCTTACTATAACATAAAAGTCCCCAGTTAAGTATAGCCATATTATTCCTCTGAAATATTTTGCCTCCATTTCTCAAAGAAACTTATAAAAATGCCTGGCTTCCTCTGGACCATATGTTTGAAACAGAGAATAATGGAATATATTTTCTCTTATAAAGGCCAGAGAGGGTGTTTGTGACCAGTGAAGTGCTAAAATGACATTTGCACTTAACTGACAAAAAAACCCTAAGCCTGTTAATAAAGTCCAAGTGCTTTTCACTGCCGCTAAGTGAATTTACAGGGAAGACTGTTCTATGGAGCAGGTCTGCACAAAGATCAGATCTGCAAAGTCCACACATTATGCTGCAAAATCACCATTATTCCTAGATGTATTACAATCGAGAAGACAGGTTGTAAGATTTTTTTTGTTCAATATTAATTTTTACATCTGTTTTCCCTCAGATTATTTCAAATATATTTCTCCATCTAGAGACGCAAGAAAGCACAACTACACTTCAGTGGTGACAATATTTAGAGTCATTCTTTCAACAGTCTGACTCACTTGTAGATATGTTCTCTGTGTTGATTTCTCAAAAAGCCATCATCTTTAGAGGTTTTTGCCTAAAAAAACACAGAAGCATTTTTATCCCTTCGAAATCCATTTTGCTCCTCCCCGTCCAAAGACTGTGGCTAACAGCGAAGCCTTTGCTAGAATATGATACTACTTATCAAAAATGTAAACTCATCAAAAGACACTGCCCTTTCCCTGGTCAGTCTCTGACTAAGACTAAGAGAAGACAGAAGCATCTTCATTCCATAAGAGAAGTGAAGGCCAGCCAAGGAGAAGCGTAGGGTAGGTCACAACTACTGTTGGCCACATAACAGTCTGTCCAAGAAAGTTATCCATACTTCCTCTTGTCAAAGAGAGAAACTTTTTCAGAGTGTATGTCATCTTCCCTTCACTAACAGCACCTCTAGATACCACACAGTCATAGAATCAGAGAATTATTTAGGTAGAAAAGACACTTAAGATCACTTCGTCCAATGGTAAACATAACACTGCCATGTCCACCACTAAACCATTGCTAGAGCACAAAGTCTGCCCTTGTTTTAACTACACGGGGATGGGGACTCAACCACTTCCCTTGGCAACCTGTTCCAATGCTTGACCACCCTCTCGGTGAAGATTTTCCTACTATCCAACCTAAACTTCCCCTGGCACAGCTTGAGGCCATTTCCTCTCATCCTATCACTCGTTACTAGGGAGAAGAGAGCGATCCCCACCGCATCCAGATCATCAATGAAGATATTGACAGGACCGGCCCCAGTACTGAGCCCTGGGGAACACCACTCGTGACCGGCCGCCAACTGGATTTGACTCAATTCACCACCACTCTCTGGGCTCGGCCGTCCAGCCAGTTTTTAACCCAGTGTAGTGTGCACCTGTCCAAGCCTTGAGCAGCCAGCTTCTTCAGGACAATGCTACAGGAAAGAGCATCAAAGGCATTTATGAACTGCAGGTAAAGTATGTCCACAAAATTTTCCTCATCCAGTGATTGGGTCACCTTGTCATTGATGGATATAATCCTCCCAAGTCTTAATATTGGGAAAAGCTGGCCAGACAGTAGCATATCTCATCAGTATATGGCATGCATGCAGGAAGTGACATGGTAGGTAGACAGAGGTATGGATGCAGTGATATCTGGGCTGATCCCACAATGGGCTCCCTGGCCAAGTGTGCTATGCTCTGCTGCCCGTTGCAACAGGATGCCCAATATTTCAACCGCAGCACCTGCTCTCCTACGCCCAGTCAAACCACATCACAGCAAGTTCTTACATGGTGAGTTTGTGGCCTGAGGAGCTGCTTGCCTACTCTCCTCTTGCAGTGTAATGGGTCTAACGAAAGAGCAGATGCCTGAAGTTGAGCATTATCTGCTTTTTCTCTAGCCTTTGCCTACAGAAGATAGTCCTCCGAAAGGAAAAATAAACACTTGATAGGCTGAATGACTAGACCGAGAATATTTTTAGCCCTGCCAGTTAATCAGGTACTTGACAGTGTAATTGCAAATAGTTGGAGGGCCAGGGTGCAGGCACTGTAAGCAAAAAGGAGTTTGGGGAGTGCAAGATGACAGCTGCAGCCTCTCGACCCCTTAATCCAAGTAGCGGTAATTTCTTACTGGCTGCAAAGCTTAAAACAAAACCAGGCCGAGAACTTCTCTAGTTACAATTTATTCTCTGAAAATCCACAAAGAACAGCGTCACATAGGGACCATCGACGCATAAGACCAGGGAACATTGATCATACGATTAACACATGAAGAGCAGGTTGCTTTTCCAAGAGTCATTTATCAAGGAACAAAGTAAGGTTTTAGTACAAGGAATCTGCTGTTTACCTTCTCACTCACATGTACTTTGAGTACAAGCTAAACAATTTATTCCTTAACAGCGTACAGTAGCCTTTGACCTTTCCTGCTAAGCAGCTGTTCGCATGGTAGTTATGTCCCCTTGAGCTGGGATGCCTATCAAGGTTGTTCCTCGAGGCAGAGCGACCTCCGGATCTCTGCGAATTGGCCAATAACACGCATAACCTTGTATTATTGTGCAATACGATTCTGTGTTGATAACTGATTCTTTTCTTGGTAACCTCGATTTTTGTCTTAGTAGTTTTGAATCATTTTAATATCCTTTGTGCACTAAGTAATAGAGTGAACCCTGCTGTCGAAGTTTGTTAAGTGAAATATTTACAATAACGGATTTGAGTAAAAACAGTATTGCTGATAACTTTGACGGTAATGCTTTAAGCTGTTCAAATCAACCTTTGGTCCATGAAGGGCCAGCACCATGAACTCAGTTATAAGGGCTGTCATTGGTCTCTGTGGAGCAAAATAGAGTAGCATAGTGTGGAGAGGAAGATCACCTCTTTGAAAAATGCTGGATATTTCTGCAAGTAACGGTGTAAAAGGTAAAGGATCCCCCTTCCTCCCTTCCAGAAGAACTTGGTTTATTCATTTAATTTTTCTGTCAGTTTGTTTCTTCCTTCCATCAACGTTTCCCCTTCAGGATGAGGAAAGGAAAAAAAGAAAGAGGTGGTAGGGTTTCTCCTATCCCCCAAAAAAAGTTACCTGGCCATTTAAGTTTCTTCATGGAAGAGCGTGTATAAAAAACCAGAGACAATATTTCTGCAAATATTTTTCACTTTCCTAGAAAAATATTGGTTTTTTTATCCTTATCCTCTAAGACATACATTAATGGAAAACAAAATCTCAACCGCACAACTTCAGCAAACTCTTTCCCCTAAGCACTGCATTTTCGGAAAAGCATGGAGGTAAAATGCTAGCAGATTGTGTTGCTATACTGTGGATAAATAAGTAAAGGATGCACAGATTTTGCCAAGGTGTCTGGCAGAGGACTAAGAAACTAAATTTATTGTAAACAAAAATTTTTCACTTATGCCTCAGTTAAATTCTGGAAACAGAGACATGAGATCTTTATACAGGTTGGCCAAATCTTTTTCTGTTCACTTCTCTATTTCTGAAATCTTCCTTTCCCTCTCAACTGAATAAAGTCAACGCATTTCACAAGAATATATCAGAAGAACTTTGAAAGTTGGCTTTAATCCTGTAAGTCACCATGACTAAAACGTGTGTTGTGGGCACATGGGGCAAAAGCAAACTTATCATTACAAAGAAATAGGAAGTTCACCCCTCCATAGCACATACTAAGCAAGGAAATTTTATTAGTTTGACAAACAGTGCTCTTGAGCCTATGGTAGAAATTTTCTAACAATTCTATAAACAGGTTAAGCCAAGGGAAAATAAATACATTTTTACCATGACAAGTGAGACCCTATGGAGGGTTTAGAAACTTGACCCTTTGGGACTCTATATTTCTTTTGTGTCACAGCCTTGTGGCAGAGGACAGCTCTTCATCATCATCTTCTAGGTGGTAGAGGACACAGCTCAGAGAGACTGGGTAAGTCATTCAGAGTCTGCTTCACTAACATTTTTCTGTGCAATGTACTTGGAAAAAAATGTATAAATAATATGTGCTTTTGAAGTAATATATGAATTTTCGTGAATTATAAAATTTATCACTCAATATACTTAACTTGATCATCTCAGTCACCAAGATGAACGTGGAAGCGCTGGCTTTCAAATAAAATTCACCAGTAGAAGCAAGACCCATGCAACATTAAAGTCCTACTTCAGAACTTGTCCATAATTACCTTGACTTCATCATCCTAGGACTGAATGTCCCTGCAGCCAAAGTTTCCAACAACTAAAAGAATTAGGAACTGAAGACTGATAGGGTTTGCGAAGTTATCCCTATTAGCGGTCTGTAAATATTTGTGAAAATCTCCTGATTTTGTGAAACGCAGTAACGCTGAGGTAACTACTAAAAAGAAGACTGATTTTATTTTGCACTTATGCCTACCATTCCATTGCTGGTGACATTTCAGAAATCGTAACTTGCACTTCCAAAGCAATGACCATCACTTTGCACATCAAACATTCTGCCGTTGAGACCGTTAAAGATGTGTGCATATTTTAAAAAAGAAACAATACCTGCTGTGTTTCTACTGAAATGAATTCAGTAACCAGGGCTTTGGGAAAACAAAAGACTATCCCAAGATTTGCAGTTAAATTAAATTACAAAGCTTATGAAAAAGTGCAAGAATTGGCAAGTTGTCATTTTTTTGGATTTTATTTTTATTATTTTTATGGGGCTTTTTTCTGTCGTCTTTAAACTCTTTTCAAGATGAGGATGCTAAACAAATCCCATAGCACCTTCAGTTCAAGTTCTGTCTCAGCATTAACGGAAGAAATTACTAGAAAAATAATTAGTCTGTACTTTTAAAATATATTATTCACTAAAAGTTGCCCTATTTAAGAAATTAGTGTGGCTAATGAAATTTATAACAAATAAAAAAGATTTCAATGCATAGCTGTTTAGTTAGGGGATGAATGAAAAATGCTCAAATCAAAATATATCAGTCATTAACCCCAGCTATCAACTAATAAACACAGAGCCGCTTGCTCACATCACTTCGGTGGGATGGGGAGAGAATCAGAATAGTAAAAATGAGAAAACTCATGGGTTAAGATAAAAACAGTTTAATAGGGAAAGCAATAGCCGCAAAAGGAGGACTTCATTCACTGCTTCCTACCGGTAGACAGGTGTTCAGCCTTCTCAAGGAAAGCAGGGTTCCATCACGTGTAACAGTTACTTGGGAAGACAAACGCTATCACGCCCAATGTCCCCCCTTCCTTCTTCTTCTCCCAGCTTATATACTGAGCATGATGCCATATGGTATGGAATAGCCCTTTGGCCAGTCTGGGTCAGCTGTCCTGGCTGTGCCCCCTCCCAGCTTCTTGTACAAGTGGTAGAGCATTGGAAGCTGAAAAGTCTTTGACTAGTGTAAGCACTAATTAGCAACAACTAAAACGTCAGTGTGTTATCGACGGTATTCTTATTGTAAAGCCAAAACACAGCACTGTACCACCAACTATGAAAATTAACTCTATACTAGCTGAAACCAGGACAACCACCCATAAAAAGAGGAGGAAAGAGGTATAGTCAGAACTCTATTCCCATCCACCTGCATTTCCACTTCCTTTGATGCTTTGATGCTTGCCTTTTCCAGATCACTTATTTTTTTTCTTTCTCTGGCCCAAACCCAAGTATACCACTAGAAAGTAGAAAAAGTGTAATAATGTACAGAGGGTTCAAGAAAAGAAAAATCGGCTGTTGCAATTAATCACGGACTTCGCTTATGAGTTTGGGCGAAGAAAAGTGAAGAAGACGAAGGCACTTTGTCTTTTGCAGTCTATCCCTTTTATAATATGATCTAGTGTTCACGACCAAGCAAAACACATTTCATTGTCTTTTTTCCACGGGTCACTTCTTGGTTCTTGAAGCTGGTGCACGAGAATTCTTCTTCCATGGATATATACAGAATCATACTTCTTTTTCTGCCTCTAAGTTTCACAAGCTGGTTTGTAGCAGGCCTCAAGGCCACAGCTGCTTTCCTGTGAACCTCTTTATAAGAAGCCTCAAGCGCATAGCTGCATCTCGTCAAAAAAAACCACTATCTCCTTTACTCCCACAATCAGCCTGGCAGGCAAAGTTTATCTTCATAAAGCTCTGCCCCAAATACCTTGAGGAAAGACATTGGGTTTCCTCCTCCTCCAAGACCACATGACGTTAGTATCCAAATGCAAGAAGAGCAGATATTCTTAAAGAAAGAAGAGACTATAATTCTCCAGTGCACCTCTAGTATCCTCCTGTAAAGTTTTTATAAGGCTACAAGAATAAATGCTATATTTATTATGGGACAATCTGCCTGAAAATTCACATCACAGACCTGTTATAAATTCTCTACAGCTTTACCAGATTTAAAGAATTTTTTCAATATTTTTCAGGTCAAGTGTCTGAGACTGCTTATTTTGGCGGAGGAAGTTGAATAATTTGGGATGAGGTTATTCATGCATTTCCAAAGACAAAACTAAGAAAAACCCACTCCCGTTATTTCTCTGCTTTAAGTGACGAAATCATCCTTCTTTTGAAAAGGTTTTGTATATCTGAAGTAAACTACAGAGAAGTTGGGACAACAGAGGGAGCACATGAAGATAGTCATCCTGGGGCATTGCGGGATATGACGATAAACAAAAATTCATTTTTAGCAGAAAACATCTGCTCTTTGCCGAAAAAAAAGATAAAGAATTTTTGAAAACAAATTTTCTCCCAAAAAATAGCCCTGAGAGAAAGAGTTGAAGATGCCCCATGAATACAGAGCAGTGATGAAGGCAGCTCTCCCTGAGCTATGCAGAATATGTATCTTCCTTATGATTCAGCAGCACACAGTACTGACCGAACGCCTGTGGCGGAGACAGAATTGCATCTGTCCTTTGCTATTATCAGTACCTGATTTCTCCAAACCTCTTTAGTGCCGCCTTTATCAACGTCATTTGGAGAACATCTACACCAGAAGCACTGACTGTGTGCTAATTCCTGTGGTAATACTGGAAGAAATGGCAAGGCAGCCTGCTTGGCTTGCAGTTTACCTACTCCTCTGAAATTACTGAAATAGGTGCTTATGCATGACTGACTACATCTAAATAAAATAACAAGGCGGTATCTAGCAGATTCTCCCAATATCCAACAACATATGCCTTTCTCATCTGAATATAAATATTCTTGCAGCTTCAGCATATCCCAATGTTAAATTATGTGATTATTAAAGAAACTTTTCCAGATTTTCAGGAGCAAAGTGCCTCGGAAAATAAAAACGAATATACCAATCTGCTTTCAAAATTGGAGTGGGAACCCCACAAAAAAAAATCCATTTTGAAATATATTTTCTCCATATAATCACTGAAAATACATGACATTTCCCAGATGCCAAATTTCTTACAGAACCGGTGAGTACCAGAGCATATAGCAACTCCTCCTTTTTCTCACTATTTCTCTCAGGTATTACTTCAGCCTACTCTCTCATGAAAGTCAAAGCAAGGCAGCATCAGAGAGTTGATTTGTTTGAAGAGAAATAACTAGCAAAAGGGAGGGAGATGTTATTGAGAAAGTAAATTCTTCTGGTCAGAGAGATTTCAACAGGAAGTACTACCCGAGGTAACTGTCTCCACTACCAAAACGGATAAAGCCCTGTTTGATTCATAGTTTCATCTGTAAAAAAATGGTTTATTTTCAGGCGCTATTTTTACATATTCTTGCCTAATTTAGCAGAAAGGCTGGGGAAGATGCCAGAAGACTGGCTTTCCTGATGATAGGTAGTAGTAGTTGGTTAAAGCTGCTCACCATCATAGGCAGCTAGTTTTTCTTTGGAGGGATAACTCAGAAATGCAGGGAAGGAGGATATCGTCACTCAGTGGAAAGGAATGCTGCAGAGCTATATATTCATTTCAAGGGGGAGATAGTAAAATAACAGCACATAAATGAAAAACCAGTTGGAATTCATTTTACATTTCTGATCACTATTTTACAAGAGCTATGATGGACACTCAGCACATGACAACAATTAATAACCTTCTAGATCAGTAGCAACTAACAATAAAAACTAGAGAAGAAAAATAATCACTCAGCATGCTTTGCATGAAAGAGCAGCAAGAGAATTTGCTAGGGCACTGGCTTGTTTGCTGATAAGTGATAAATTTGAACAGGCACGGAATCTCCAAAACCTAAATTGGAAAATCAGGCTGCACAAATTTCTATTAAAACAGGAAGACATATATCACATCCACCTTGGAAAAATAATGAGAAAAAATGACATCAGGCTTCCATGACCAAAAGCAGATGGGAAGAGGATTAATATAATTTTAACAGTTTATGGATAGCAGAGCTGTTCAGACATCTGATTTGGATTCATAGAAAAATTACACTAACCATTAATGTGATGCCCCGCTGAAGTATATTTTGATAATGAAACAGTATGGTGTAACACCTACAGAATACAGTAGATAGGGAGTGCATAACTGATCTGAGAGGGAGGCTTTTGTACAGGAATACTTAAGAACTATGAGTATTTCATGCACAGCTTCACAGGCACCGTCTCCAGGCATGATTGCTTTTAATATTCTTATCAACGAAGCTGAAGAGAAAATTAAAATCACTGCTGCTACATTTTCCTAAAAAAAAGTCTGTACAGGTGAGAGCAGAGCACTGGTTCATAATACACACGTTTTTAAAGGTAAGATCACAAGAACAGACGTGCAAGAATGGAATTTCTGGAGGGTGTGAATTCAAGAAAGGCTGCTCTTAGCAGTGGAAAAGAGATTGCTCCATGACTTTAGAACAGGAGAGAAATCATGACGATCTAAGCATGAATAAACAGATCAGTGTAAAACAGCGGTTGAGTCCACAGTTCTTAAGGGATGGTGAAAAACTAGAAAGGGGCCAGGGAGTACTAATAATATTGTGAGTGTAGAGAAAATTATTTACAGCGACAGACTGCAAGAGGTTTTTTATGTTTACCATAAGAAAATCGAGAGCTGCTTTATTGCAGCATCTAAGTCTTTTCAGTAGAAAGAAGTCTACAATTTAGTAAACAAAGTATCACACAAAGCAAATACTAGAAGATTGAGCCAGACAGATTCAAACTGAGAGCTAGAAAATAATTTTCAGCCATTCAGAAAATCAGATATACTTAGTTAAGCAGCAGTGATACCTTCCCAGGAACTCTGCTTTGGCCAAGTCCAATTTATTGTGCTCCATGCTACTGGGCTCCACACAAAATTTTTTATTATATGTTTTTCCTGTGTATCTAAGAAATCACCTGTGTTTCCACCTTCTTTGACACAATGTAACCAGGATATACAGCCAGGTTCTGTGGCGTTGTATTTATTTCAAGACACATTAATTTATGTATATGCTCTCTCAGTCAGCTTTACCAGCCTTGCCCAAAGAAGGACAAGTGAGTAATTGTTCACACCTAATTGTTACAGACTGTGACCGAGGTCACCTCTTAAGTTTTCCTAAATGCCCAGTTCTAAAAAGCTCTTTCCAGAATTCAGTACATGGACACAGCAAGACTGGACCCTGCCATTAATATTTAGCCTGGAAAGTTCAAGGGAGACAAAGGAGAGTGAGGCAATCAAGACACAGAACCTGCAGATTCATGCTTGTATGAAATCTTACTGCCAAACTGAAACTTTATGTCCTCCACACAGCTTACTTCCATCCTCGGAATAAGATGGCCCTATAGTTGTACTCCCTGTTCATTTTCACACTGAATTTTGTCTCTTGTGATGCAGGCCGGTCAGGCCTTTCAACACTCTTGAACTTACGAAAATAGAGACTCTGGTGGTGGTTTGAGTGGCATCCGAACAGGTAGGCGACCTAGTGCTTGATCTCTTGCTAGTAACAATATTTAACATACCTATATGATCTTTCTCTCTGCCTTATGGTTACATAGATGTCTATGCCTCTCTTCGACACGATGTGGAAGAGGAGTGGGAGCAGAGATGCTTTATTTAAGGTGAGCTCAGAAGATTTCAGGGCAGCACAATCCATATGGAGAGAGCGTTTGTGGGCATAGTGTATAATCTACAAAAATTCAGTCATCTGCAGCTTTTAAGATGAAAAGTATCTTGCGTGGTCTTCATCAAGCTACAGTTTGTTCTTAGGAATCCTGTTCTGAGGCAGCTAGCTCCTTCGAAGCCTTGTAAAAGAAATCTGGCTTCCACGACGAAGACTAGGTGATGCTGTTTGGATCAGAAGGGGCCAAATGAGCATCTGGGGCAAAACCACTCATCTCTCTTCTTACAAAAGTAAAGAAAATTTTCCCCAGGCATTGAGTAGTTTTGACCATGCAAGAAAAAAAATTATAAAAAAAATTTATTGCAAATTTCCAAAGAGATAAAATTGTACAAGATTTTTCTCTCCAAAAAGGACAAAATGTCCAAAGGTAACAATACATATCCCTCACTGCGTATAAAGCCAATTTTTAAACAATGGGAAATATTCAGAACAAAAAATTTCTAATAAAAAAGTTTAGGACCTGCTCAATAAACAGTCCTTAGAAAGAATTTTATGTTCAGTCTTCACAGGTGTAAAGGACAATGGAAACTGCTTTTTTCTGGTAACATAACAATGTCACTTTCAGCCATCTAAAATAAAATCACTGCTTAAAAGTATCAGCCCTGCATTTACACAGTGTTGCTGCTAGCCCAGCCTGGAACTCACCACAATTACACCATAAACTATAACTGCGTGTGCACGACAAATTTCAGGGACTATTCCTTCTAATTCCGCATCTGATAAATGTTGTGCTATAGTGAATTCTCTAACGTTCATACACTAACGTATCCTACTGCCTCTCTATTTTTTTTTAGATTACCTAAAAAACCAGCCCATACACAGCAAGAAAAATTACTTGTTATATATTCCGCCACTCTCCAAAGGAAGCAGCTACAGGAAATGGTAAAAAGTTCTACCTCACTACTAATTAAAAAAAGCATGTAGAGGAATTACTCAGTTTGTGAAACGACAGGTGCACTTTGCTATCGTTTACAATTGCCACTGTGATAGCTGCACTCTCCTTAAAGCAGTACTGAAAAAGTAAGTTACTACACAGATCACGCACTTAGAGTTGTGTCAGAAACTGACAGAGACGAGTCACCCTATTATTTCAGTCCAACCAAGAACACTGTCACCAACTAGTGAAATTGCCTGAGAGCATCCATCCACCTGGTCAAAAACCTGGGAGACTTAGCATATTTGCAGAGAACATAGGTATTGCTATGCTACGGAACTGACCGTCAGCCGCACAGAAAATGTAATTTGGGCCTCCAACAGTCAATCCCAATCACGTGCTACTGTCGCAGAGCAACTTGCAAGAACTGTAGAACTTCTAATGCTACAGGCTGGTGAAGGAGTGGCTGGAGAGCTATCTGGCCGGGGCCGAATGCATGAGATTCAACAAGGCTAAGTGCCAGGGCCTGCGCTTGGATCACAGCAACCCCATGAAACGCTACAGGATTGGGGAGGAGTGTCTGGAGAGCTGCCTGGCAGAAAAGGACCTGGGGATGTTGGTCGACAGCTGCCTGAACATGAGCCAGCAGTGTGCCCAGGTGGCCAAGAGGGCCAATGGCATCCTGGCCTGTATCAGAAATAGTGTGACCAGCAGGACCAGGGAGGTGATTGTGCCCCTGTATTCGGCACTGGTGAGGCCGCACCTCGAGTGCTGTGTTCAGTTTTGGGCCCCTCCCTACAAGAAGGACATCGAGGTGCTGGAGCGTGTCCAGAGGAGGGCCACGAAGTTGGTGAAGGGTCTAGAGCACACGTCTTAGGAGGAGCGGCTGAGGGAACTGGGGTTGTTTAGCCTGGAGAAGAGGAGGCTGAGGGGAGACCTTATTGCTCTCTACAACTACCTGAAAGGAGGTTGTGGCGAGGTGGGGGTCGGTCTCTTCTCCCTAGTAACGAGTGATAGGATGAGAGGAAATGGCCTCAAGCTGCGTGAGGGGAGGTTTAGGTTGGATATTAGGAAAAACTTCTTCACCGAGAGGGTGGTCAAGCATTGGAACATGTTGCCAAGGGAAGTGGTTGAGTGTCCATCCCTGGAGGTAAATTAAAAGACGGGTAGATGTAGTGCTCCAGGATGTGGTTTAGTGTTGGACTTGGCAGTGCTAGGTTAACAGTTGTACTTAATGATCTTAAGGCTCTTTTCTCACTTTAACTATTCTATGGTTCAAAGAGTGATTTACTCTTGAGGAAAAAAGGCATGCCCAGAGAGAGCAGGGGTGGGAATAGAGGGTATTTTCTGGGTGAAGACTTCCAGATAAATAAATCAGGCACCTAAAATCCTTCATCTTGGGTTCTTTTTTTGACTGTGTGTAACAGATGTTGATTTTTATGTTTACATTTTTCTTTCCTTTCCTCAGTAGTCATACAATAACTTCTCTTACTTCTTGACTCACAGGTTTTAGTTGAACAATAAGATTCATGTTGAAAGGTCATGAATACAAGAAAATTAATTTAGGAGAACACATTACTGACAGACTCTTTCTCAATTAACTCCACACAGACCTCTGGTTCTCCTCTCCTCCGCTCTCCTAGTCTCTCTTTTTCTTTATAGCTGCCAGCTATTTCTGCCTTAAATGATTGAGATCAGAGATCTTGTTGGCTTCCATTTGAGTAAGGCACGTGCTGGCTTGAGGTTTGACTCTTGCTAGCCTGACTTTGGTTCCACTTGTATTTTTTCATTGATCAGCTTCCTGGTCTGCAAAAAAATGTTCTGCAGCCCAGCAGAAACAAACACAGCACAACAAACAGTGGCAGATATTGCTTTCATCAAGGCACAGCTCAACATTTCAAAAGCTAGGTGTGCTATTTAAAAATAGACGTTTGCCCTGAGTTACCGTTATACCTCTGTAACCGGCACGCATGTCCGGTATGGTCGAATAACCAACGTTGCTCTCGTGAACTAGGAGCATATCATAGAGTCTATTCTCTACTGAGCAGCAACAGAGGAAGCTATTGAATTCTGAGTACAAAATGTGATTTCGTGGCTGCTCTCAGATTCATTTTTTCTCTTCTCAAATAGACATAAAGTATTTCCCAAGTACATCATTTCTCTTTTAAATCATACTGTCTTGAGTGTATTCAGGTGTGTATCACATATTGATCATTGCGTCCCTCAGAGTCACAACAGTAGGCCCTTGTGGGAAGAGTGCTATTCACCAAAATACATCTGTATCTCTCTGATCCAAAAGTAATTCATTCCTCTCCTCCTTAACTCTCAGCAGCTTCAGGCTTATTCTGCTGGAATAAACCAAACCAAAGAGGAATTTTCTTTTCTCTTCCCAAATATGGAATTGCTTTGAAACGCCTGACTGCACGGAAGCCAAATCTGGACATTGCTCAGCTCAAGACAAACTTCAAAGCCACATCTCTCAGAATCTATTCTTGTGAAGAAATGGCTGAATGTCTTCTTGAAAGGCGCAGGGACTCTTAATAGGCATCAGGAAACTATATTTTCTACTCTTTACCTTTTTAACTAAGGTGAGAGATGCATCTGATGGGGCTTATTAGAACTGTTTTCAGGTCTGGAACCAGCAAACTGACAGCCACACCACCATTCATGTATATGTCTAATGATTAGTTCTCTATTTCCTCAAGTTCCTGAGAAGTTTTTATAGGACAAGCTCACTGCCTGATGCCACCAAATACATGACATGAATTCACACTTTTATCAGAAATAGTGTAACCTATTTCCAGGAGACAGTAATGCAGCATATTAATGAAAGGACTCTGCAGTTCATTAATGTCTCCGAGCAATTTCATATATTTTTCTGTCTCTTTCTGCTATAGCCACAACGTATTTCTTATAGGGACTGATTGCTTTCCATGCTTTTCCAATGCAAGGAAATTTTCAGTGAGAGTTGACTAAGCAACTGAAATTCCCTGTTAAATAGAAAGGAATTCGTGGAGGAAAGACTCTAGTAAGTTTGTTCTTTTCCTTTTCAATTCTCCTGGTCAGCATTATCAAAAACGAATGGATAGAAAAATGGACTTTTTGGGAGTGCGTCCTGCATTTGGCATATCCCATAAGACAAGGAAGCCAATATGGCTCTGCCATGGTCTAGCTTAAAAAAAAAAATCGTAAAAAGACCAGCTTTCTTGGCTTTGGACAGAAGGGTGGAAGTATGCTTTTGGATTTTGTGTCCTTTAATAATATTTTTCTAGACTTTCCGTCAATTAGAAATCTTTTTGTCTTATAGATATGGTGTTATCCATAGAATAGATCCTATCCAGAAGTTTTAAAAAGTTAACTTTTATGATAAATCTTAAAGAAAAAAAAATTATTTTACTTCTTCTTTTTGAGCCAACATGCAGCAGCACTTCAGAGAAGCCTCGTAACTTGAGTAGAGACACAACCCTGTCGTCTGTGCACTAGCCAGTACCTCTCTGCTTTTCGTGGAGCTCTGCAGATCCAGCTTAGTCCTGCTCTTCTCCAAAAAAGACAGCTTAATAGAGCTTTTCATTTCTGGCAAAACCCAGGGTATTTTTCTACCAGGTCTAACTGGTCTTGTAGACATGCCTGACACGGAATAAATGGTACCACTCTATATGGAGGCACTAATATTTCCTTCTGTTAAAGACTTTCTAATCTGCAGAGGACCAAGAAGAATCGCCTTTGCCCTCTTTTTTTGTGTCTTGGGTCTGAGGAGAAGGGGAAAGTAGGCCTCCAAGCAGTACCTACCTTGCCCGAATATCTCTATTCCTCCTCAGGGAGGAGAGTTATATTACTCACTTCACTGTTATATTACATTAGTTATATTACTTACTTCACTGTAGGGAAAGAGGCACTACTACATTGTGCTCTGCGGAGTAATAGGTCACTTTCCTTAACATTTCTCAATCCGATGGCACCTGATTGAGATTGGGTGAGAAGCTAGAGAACATTATGATTTTTCATCTCCCTTTTCCCAGTCTATGCGTAATATGCTGCATATACCGTGATAGCTCATAAAATACAGAGTTTCTACCTAATCACCAGCTTTCATGGAGAGAACAATGAACATAAGAGAGATTTGTAGCAGTCAGAAAACCAGAGATATTTCCAACAATAAAACACAACTGAAAATATTCTGTAAACAGAAAATATTCAGATAACTTGGAGAAATGCGGATGTTTCAACAGAAGTTGTAAAGAACAGCAATTTTATGAAGAGAGTATTTCATGCGAAGGCGCAACGAAGTTCACCTTTGCACAATTGCAGCCTCTGTAAGAGTG
Organism: Nipponia nippon; assembly: GCF_047370975.1. Lineage (NCBI taxonomy): Eukaryota > Metazoa > Chordata > Aves > Pelecaniformes > Threskiornithidae > Nipponia > Nipponia nippon. Next base: position 63,390,302 of record NW_028262380.1, read on the forward strand.
TTTTTTTTTGAAAAAAATCCTGACAAATATAAGAAGCGCAAATAACTTATAAAAATCAGCTCAGGAAAGAGAAAGTCCCAGAAAATTCAGGCCACATTTTTTTCTATTTCTTTTTTTTTCTTTTTGCAAATGGTCTTCAATGTCTCTTTGGAATTATTTTTACACATATGCTGTAGATTCAAAAATCAGACTGTAGTTTCTTTCTTATTATTTCTATTTTACAGATTAAGATATTTTAGCTCTCTCCAAGATGTAGCAGTCTCAAATTCTGAGACAGTTCAAGTGTTAGTACGATGTGACTCTAATAACCTTTTTATGTAATGTGTAATACTATGCTTATTTACTCTTCCTTCATGAGTATAGCACTTTATTGAAAAATATTCTCTGCGAACCTGCCAGCCAAACTATGACCCTGGTATGGCGAAAGCAGATTTCAGGCTGGTGAATTAAGTACTAATTGAGATCCCCCTGGGAATCTGCTTTTGAAGTTTTTGAGGTCCTTTAATGCGTGTTGCTTTTGAAGAAATATCTCTTATGAGTGCAAGAGCAGGAAATTCCAAAGTGTTGGAATTCAAGCAAACAGGGCAGAAGACGAGCTGAGCAGGGATCTTCTTCTAGAACTTAGGTGTAAAAGAAAAGTGTACAGATATTGAAAGCAAGGACAGCTGACACAGGAGGACTACAGAGATGCTGTTCACCACTGTAGGGGGAAAATTCTTGTGGCCAAAGCTCAATTAGAGTTCAAGCTGCCCAGTACTGTGAAGCACAAAAAAAAGGCCTTTTTTTTATGTTAACCGGAACCAGATGATCAAAGATAACATTGGTCCATGACTTGAGGAGGTCACTCACCTCACAGATAGGTATGTAGACAAAGAAGAGACATTCAATGCCTTCTTCACATCTCACTTTAAGACTGAATGGGCCCTACGTGTCTTCGTCCCATTCCCCACCCCCCCCGCCCCCCTCCCCCCGCAGAAGTCCTGTGTTGAAAGAACATTACTGGGTGATAATAAACTCGCTGTCGACTTCGAATTTCCTGAAGACTTGCTGCTCCAGTTGGGTGCACATAAGTCTGTGGGGCCCAAAGAGATTCATCACAGGGTACAGAAAGCACTGTCCGATGTCATCGCAGGCCCCCTCTCTCTCCATTATTTTTCAAAAATCCTGTGAGTCTGTAGTGCTCCCAGTGAGCTAGAAGCTGACAAATGTTTTCCCAATTTTCAAGATGTGTAAGATGGAACACTCTGGTATATATAAGACTCTCAGTCTCACTTTTGTGCCTCTTAAAATTATGGAGAAGTTTATTCTGGGAGCTACTGAAAAACACTTGAGAGACAACAGAGTCATAGGGAGAATCTTGGTTAACCAGTTTAATTTCCTTTTATGACATGGTCACTCATGTAGTTGACCAGCGGAAGCCAGTAAATGTGGCGGGTTTTGTGGCATTTTAACAAAGCTTTCTATACTGGCAGTCACAATATCCTTCTGGACACAATGTCCAGCATAGAGCTAGGCAAGTCCATAATACAATGTGTGAAAAATTGACTCATGGATCAGGCTCAAAGGGTTATAGAAAATGGTGTTACCTTATCCTGGCAGCCACTCACTAGTGGGGTTCTCCAGGACTGAATTTTAGGGCTAGTGCTCTTTAATATTTTTACAAACGATTTGAATGCAGGACCTAAATTAGGTAAGTTTGCCAGTCTTATCAATCTAGAAAGAGCTGTGGCCTCCCTCGAGGGCAGAGAGGTCTTACAGAGGGATCTGGCTAGACGAGAGGTGGCCAATCACCAACCATATGAAATTTAACAAGAGCAACTGCCGGATTCTGCATCTAGGAAAGGTAATCCTGGGTTTATGTACAAATTGGGGGACAAATGCCAGGAAGACATCTGGTGGTTTGGCTTGATGATAAGTTGAATAGGTTTCAACAGTGTGCCCTGGCAGCCAAAAGGCGTCCTTAGGTGTGTCAAGCACAGCCTAGCTAGCTAGTCGAGGGAGGTGATTTTCGCACTCTACACTGCAGTTGTGTGACCCCACCGCGACTACTGTGCGCAGTTTTGGAAATTTCGATATAAGAAGAGTATGAAACTGTGAGATTTAATTATCCTCGCCAGAGGAGGGCGAAAAAGATGATGAAAGGTTTTGAGGGCAAGAGTTATAAGGACGGACTGAGGCCACTTTGTTCCGCTTGGACAAGAGAAGGCTGAGGAGTGACTTCATCACGGTCTACAGATTCCTCAAGGGTGGCAGCAGAGGGCGACGTGCTGATCGCCTCTCTTTCGTGAACAGCAGTAGGATATGTGGAAATGGAATGACAGTGCATCAGAGACTTTTAGGCTGGACATTAGGGAAAGGTTCTTCACTGACAGATCTGTTACTGGAACTGTCTCCCCAGGGAGGCGGTCATGGAACCAACCCTGTCAGACTTCAAGGCGCATCTAAATAATGCTCTTAGTCATCAGCTTTATAGTTAGGTAGTTTGTGAGGAGCAGGGAGTTGGCCTTGATGATCCTTATGAGTGCCTTCCAGCGTCTCTGAAATGTTAAGTATTCTGAACTAAAGTGAAAAAAGAGGAAGTACTAAAGATTTAAGGGCAAATGCAAAAAGAATAAAAAAAGTGGAAATTGCAAAACAACTCCGAAGGGAGATGTTTTTTTTTTTTGAAAATTTGGCATTTATTGAGATGAAGCAAATCTGAATGGACTTTTCATCATAATGAATGCACTAAATTAGTATCCAGACAATGTCAGACAGCAAATGCCCTTTTTTAATTGAAGAACCAAACTAGTTGAGAAAACTGTGAAGGCAAGTACGAGAAATGCAAACAGTGGTTCTATAGCGCAAAAATTAGCCGCGAAGTTCTCCATGCATCTGTAGAAATAAAATAACAGTAATGCGGTGTTTTTTGTCACTCCACCATCTAGAAATATTAAATATACTCATTCATTGCTTTAAATAAACCGTTAGCTAAAACCTGAGCTAGGAATGGTCTACACTCCATACCTCATATATATTCACCTGAGACTACGAGTCAAATTTCAATCAATGCTGTGCAATTTGCTGGATGGCAAGTCTCTAGATTGCCCTTTCAGTAGCAGTTGACACCATCTTTTATTAGAGCTAAATGTGACATTAGCAGCAACTACTTTTCTCTTGTCCTAAGAGACACACTGTCCATTAAACAAGCTTGTCACCAAGACGACTCATTGTCAGTGTCCGCTAAGATAAAATAGTGTGACAGAATCTTTCTCTAATAATGAACTTAAGAAGTTTTTGAGAATTTTTAGTTTCCTCCAGTACTGTAAGAAAGGGTCACTTTGCTCTGGCTCTTCTCTGCCAGTCCTACAATATACAACTTCTTTTCCACAGAGTCGGATGGGAACAGTGCTATTCTGAACTCGTCGAGAGTCAACAGTAAGCTCTAAATGGGAAAAAAAGTTGTACATTGTATGACTGGCAGAGAAGAGCCAAGGAACAGAAATACAAATATCAGCATGATGCTAATGTAGGTGACGTGATCACAGAGGAACATTACCGTACGCTCAGATGTCAGTGATAAAAACCACATTTTTGTACAAGATAATGTAAGATATGCCTTCTTATTAGAGGTCAGTGGTCAATGCACGTCTCAAAATCCCTAGGTAAGACCCAAAATTCAGTGGGGAAAAAAGCTGTACTTCCCATACCGCAGAGGCACAGCTAAGTCTAACATGAAACTGTTTCTTAAATACAACCATCTCTTTAAAGAAGCTGACAGGAGCAAATCAATTTATCTCAAGAATGATTAAAAATATCACAACACTGTCTTTATTTCAAGAAAAAAAATTTGAGAAAACTAGAATACGTAAAGTTATTTTAACAGTCAGTAAAGCTCAAACGAGTTGCAGTAATGAATAGTTAGTATATCCAAAGATCCTATACTGTGTTCTTAAGACCAATTTTCAAGCACATGTAGCCCTAAAGTTGGATAACATGGTCCTATAAAAGCTACTTGTTCTTGAAAAAATAACTCATCTGATGATAACTGGCTACATATAGCTACAGGGTTCCCTTGGAACCTTCACTCCGCAGCCATTGACAATGGAGCATGGCCATGGAGCTAGACAATCCTAGGTTTCTCTTCTGCAGGCACCGGTGCATGGAGGTCAGGGCAGATGAAGAGACTACAAGTTGGTTGTTACATATAGTCCAATTGTGGCTACGATGAACACGTCCTGTTCTGGGAACTCAAAAATCAGAAGACGCAATGGCAGGCAGACTACCAAGGCAGGAGGCAGGCAATGATGTATTGAAGGGGCTACGGGGAGAATATTAATTCTGAACTACCCCCTTTGTATTTCCTGTATATGGATATATGCTCTATGCTGTTGTTGCAAATAACAGTAGTATTTGGTATGTGGTTTACAAGTGACCCAGAGATATTTACATAAAAGTGCAGAAATTGCTATCATGAACTTTCAATGATTAAATCCGTGACTATTTTATTTCTATTTTATAAATTTCCTTCATGATATCGGAAAAACAGCTCAGCGCTATGAGCGTGTACTTTTGCTCGCTGAAGAAAAAAAATTGCTGCGAAAGAAGAGGTGTGAGGCTGTTACTGGCATGTCCCCTCTACGGTGCCTAAATGACAACTATTTAACTAACATAAAATTCAGTCCTTGAAGTTCTGGAAGGAGATGGAGGATTCTGGCCACTATGTGAACTGTAAATTCAGTGTGTAACAAGCATATTAAAGTATCTCAGATATTTCCATTTCAAGCGTCCTCTCCTGTTGGCACAAAGGGATCCCAAGTCTACTAAGTTAACGTAGTTACATCTCAGAATATTTGAAAAACTTTGCAATGGCTTTTCACAGATTTACATAATTCTTCAACTTCTCAGATACTGAAAAAGTACCTTTATCACTTGCTACGTTGTTTTTTTAGTATACAGAATGTCCTGAAAATATTTAACTGAACTTACCCAACTATTCTCCATTTGTAAACAGTCTGTGCAACAGGATCTTCCATTAGATTAGTCACTGCAATTCTTTTCACTGCAATAAAAGAGAAGACTACCATAGTCTACTGAACTATCATAGTCTACTGAAATTACACCATAAATTGTTATTTATGTATGTAATTGCCCAGACTGGAACATAGCCTGGCCACGGAGGTTAATGCCTGAAGTTTACAAGTCAAGTGATGATTTCCAGGCCACATCTGCAGGGATCTTGCACTGAGTGGTGGAGTACAATGGAAACAACATCTGCTCTGTTTTAAGGTAACAGTACTCTGCTTTTGGCTACCCACGTCCTAGAGTGATAGAAAAGACATAGTGATGCAAAAGTGTGATTATGGCATGCTGAGATATAGGCACTCATCAGACATCTGTACATATTTTGCACAGTTCTAAAATGGTAAATCTGTTGGAGTCTGCTAATTTGCAGTGCCATGTTTAGCTCAGTCCTTGAATCTGAATTATGGGAGTCTGAGACATTAATGCATGCTTTAGTTCAAATTCCATTTCAAGCTCTTTGTACAATAAAGCAGGTATGACTGGATTCCTCTACTGAATAGCAAGCAAGAAATCGCTTTAAAAGTCTGGATGAGGCAATAATAAAATTAAGGATCAGATCCATGTAATTAATGATCACAAAAATTTTTTTCCGTAAAGGCGCTAAAAAAAATTTCCATCTGTAAAGGTTTCTTTTCACATTTAGTAGGGAAAACCAATGCCTGCAAGAATGTAAACACCTAAAAATGAAATCTGCAGTCCAGTGAGTAGTCAGTTAGTTGCTCAAGAGCAGCTAAATAAAACTTTATCTGCCTTTGCAAATAGCCAGGTTGTCACACATAATCCTGCAGCTGAAGTAGCAGCAACTCATCTGCCAGCACCATCCATATCTACAAGAGCAATGCTGCAGTCTTCACTGAAGACAGCACAGAATCCAAGTACTCTGTCAAAACTAGAAATGAAGAAGCAAATTGAGCTAGACAGTGAAAGAAAGGCTTTTTTTTTTTTTTTGTCAGCACAAAGGCACACACAACTACCTGAGCTGTGATCTATGCATGTGCACACATGAACAGCTCTACCAGCTACTCCACTACAAGCAGGATGGTGTCTCTTCACAGAACTGTATACATGTTTAACTATGGAGAAGGACAATCTCAAAAAAAGAAGCGTTTTTAAAATACTTTTCCTGGTCAGTAGCACCTCAAGAAAAAAAACAAATAGGCCTGCGGTTTTGGTCACCTGCCCCATCTTGAAAAATCACTCGTTTCTAGGGAGAAGAGACCGACCCCCACCTCGCCACAACCTCCTTTCAGGTAGTTGTAGAGAGCAATAAGGTCTCCCCTCAGCCTCCTCTTCTCCAGGCTAAACAACCCCAGTTCCCTCAGCTGCTCCTCCTAAGACGTGTGCTCTAGACCCTTCACCAACTTCGTGGCCCTCCTCTGGACACGCTCCAGCACCTCGATGTCCTTCTTGTAGGGAGGGGCCCAAAACTGAACACAGCACTCGAGGTGCGGCCTCACCAGTGCCGAGTACAGGGGCACATCACCTCCCTGGTCCTGCTGGCCACACTATTCTTGATACAGGCCAGGATGCCATTGGCCCTCTTGGCCACCTGGGCACACTGCTGGCTCATGTTCAGGCGGCTGTCAACCAACACCCCCAGGTCCTTTTCCGCCAGATAGCTCTCCAGCCACTCCTCCCCCAGCCTGTAGCATGGCATGGGGTTGTTGTGACTGAAGTGCAGGACCTGGCTCTTAGCCCTGTTGAATCTCATGCAGTTGGCCCCGGCCCATCGGTCCAGTCTGTCCAGGTCCCTCTGTGGGGCCTTCCTACCCTCCAGCAGATGGACACTTCCACCCAACTTGGTGTCATCTGCAAACTTACTGAGCGTGCACTCGATCCCCTCATCCAGATCATCAATGAAGATATTGACCAGGACCGGCCCCAGTACTGAGCCCTGGGGAACACCACTCGTGACCGGCCGCCAACTGGATTTGACTCAATTCACCACCACTCTCTGGGCTCGGCCGTCCAGCCAGTTTTTAACCCAGCGTAGAGTGCATCCATCCAAACCGTGAGCAGCCAGCTTCTCCAGGAGAATGCTGTGGGAGACAGTGTCAAAGGCCTTACTAAAGTCCAAGTAGACAACATCCACAGCCTTCCCCTCATCCACTAAGCGGGTCACCTTATCATAGAAGGAGATAAGGTTTGTTAAAGCAGGACATTCCCTTTCATGAAGCCATGCTGGCTGGGCCTGATCCCTCGGTTGTCCCGCACTTGCTGCATAATGGCACTCAAGAAGACCTGCTCCACGACCTTCACCCACACTGAGATCAGGCTGTAGTTTCCCGGATCCGCCTTCCAACCCTTCTTGTAGAGGGGAATCACATTTGCTAACTTCCAGTCATCTGAGATCTCCCCGGTTAACCAGAAGTGATGCAAAGTGTCTGGGCGAGTTCCTCCGCCAGCTCCCTCAGTATCCTCAGGTAGATGCCTTCTGGCCAGATCTCTGTTCATCCAGGCTTGTGTTCTCCCTCGCCTGATCGTCTTTCTGCTCATGAGGACAGCCTGCTCCTTTAAGATTTCCTTCCTGAAAAACATCCAGCCTTCCTGGATTCCTCTGCTCTTCAGGACTGCCTCCCAAGGGAATCCCTCAATCACATTCCTAAACAGGCCAAAGTTTGCCTTTCTTAAGTCCAGTGTACTGGTTTTGCTGCTACATATATATTTCTTCAGAACTCAAGAGGCAGCAAATATATCGCTGTTCCACCCGGTCCTGACATATACAGGTATTGCTACCATTGCTGAAGGCTGTAGGAGGTGATGGCTGCCTTGAAAGACCAACACCATGTCCTGTCACTGAGTTGCAACATGGCAGGAAATGATGATCGGGAAGCTTACAGTGACGGGGAAAAACTCTGTTGTGCTAATAGATGTGGTTTTGGTCACTGTGCACCATGACAGAGGGCAGGTGGGCATACGTCTGAGAAATGGAAGATCCTGGCACCCTGTCTGTTTCGAGGGGGTAATCTAACGTGGAGAAAACCCATCTGCGCATCCCGAGACGTGATGTCGTCCTACCTCGGACAACCGCTGGGCTTGTTATTTTGTCTCTCTTGCACCACAGGGGGCCTTTGCTCTGAAAGCTCAGATTATGTAGACCTGGCATACCCAACCCTGCCTGGCAACAGAGATGCAGGAAAAATTTTCCCTGATGCTTGGTCTCACCAAAGCACGGCTGAGCTGCTGAAATGCATCAGAATATCTGCAGCAGCTGTAGCTGTGCCTGAGCTCAGAGAGAGACATGGGTGAAGATCTCGGGTTTAAACAGATGTTTAGATGTCTGGGAAGGGACGACATTGTTAACAGGACTGCTAAACTGCTTTAGGCAGCTGAGTGAAGAACTCATATTTCGCAAGGAGCTGAGATAACCATAAATTCCTAATAAAAATGACGGTGACTAAAGCTATACACTCCTAAAAAATGATGAATGCTACGAAGCATCAGTAATGATGCCAACATATGGGGTTTTTTTTTAAATATTAATATTTCATCTGGCATCTTGCATTGCACGAAAGATAGGATACTTCATTTGTTTGTGTCCATAGCATCAGAGTATCATGGCCCTTGAACAGATGGAGGAGAAGCTTACAGCATGCAGAACTACCGTGCACTGGCTAATGAAATAAATTATTTAAAAGATTCTAAGAAAGGAAAAAAATAAACACTGCAAATTACTCATGCACTAAAAGGGGCTGATTATTCCTCTTTAATTAAAATATGCAGCCGGACTAGTAACTACTAGACGAGCAATCAAAGAACGCTATGGCTGTAAAAATTTAATTCTGTTTGTGTAGCTAATTAACAAAGAGCAACCAAATACTCAGCCAACACTGCTGAACTGTAATAAAACTTCTGAGACTAACAGCCAACATTGTCCATGAGATTATGCCAATGACTTCTTGGCAGCCAACTGCCCGTCCCAAATCACCGTCATAGCAGGTCTGCAATTCAGCCACCAGCTTCTAAGATGATGATCCCCACTAATGAGAGACAGTGTCTCAGAGATCACCTCCTCTCTGTCATGTTCTCCCTTCTTGAAAGCTGGTGATCTTAGTCACACAAACAGAATTTCTCCAGTGACACTATAAAGCTGCTGCTACTGAAAAATACACTCAAATGACTAAGTTCCAGAGAAGTTTGGTGCCCAGCAAATTCAGCTCATGTGTGTTATGTAGCCCGTCCCTACAGTATAACAGACAGCCCTAAGAAGGTCTGAATAGACAATGGATTTGGTGAAAAACTGCCTGCACTATCCAGCACTATCAACAACCAGTTCAAGACCAAACGTTTTATGTTGTGAACTGAAAAGAGATGCAGCAGGAAAAACTGGAAGAGCCATCAAAGCAGCAGGCCCAGTAGGTAACGTTGTTGAACTGGTCTTGTAAACAGAGTGGAGTTGCTTTCTATATGAGGTCTCTCAGTGCTGGAAAAATCTGTTTCAGGTTAGAAATGAAGCCAACTCTTGTACCAAATTAACACTATGACAACAAACAGAAGGACCAGATTTTCTATGCTAGAGTATAAAAGAAGCAAAAAATAAAAGATATGCATCATACCTCCAGTCATCCATGTTAGCCCTCTTCTCTTTTTTCATTGCCAGGACAAAGTAAATGGCATCCAGATGCGGTCAGGAAATCTAAGACCAGTATTACAAGTGCCTCTGTGATTGGTTTTTCCTACGTGGTGGGAAAGCTAGAGTCAGCAGTTCATTCTTTTACCTCAGTGTCTTTTGCTGGCAGGAGCTCACTATTCTCCCCAGGGTGTACTAAAAACTGCTGTTATAAATGTTGTAGAGATTGTCAAAGTTAGTCCAAAAGCAAGTCATTGAATAATCAGGCAAGGCAAGTTATAAAGTTTGTCAAGTTATCAAGCAAGGTAATTTGTATGTTATACACGAAAATCATTACTAGTCCCAGACATTACGCAGGGCTGATTCCTTACATCATTGAAACAGTGATTAAACTGAAACACTAAGCTAGGTCTGTGGATTAAGTAATTTTAATTAATTTTTGGTTTTAAGTAGCTGCAGTCTTGCACATGTCTTAAATATAAGTTATGTTTATTCCTAGAGTGAAAAGAAGTAGGATGAAGAACTTTGGAAAGAAGACCCAGAATCCAGACCTTGTGAGTTGGCCCTCAGCCAAAGGGCAACCTGGAACCAGGACAAGGGGGTGAGCAGCCATCACACGAAATGGCTGCCCATCAGACCACCCCATGTCTCATTCTATTTTTAAAATCACCCCAAATGCAACATTGCTTTGTCATTGCACATCTTTTTCCTCCTAACTGATGAATGACCACCCGAATTATTCAACCCCGCTTCCGATTTCAGCCCTGTCTCTGATGTTTCCTCCATCTAATTTTGCAGAATAGTTGCTACAGAGAAAGTGTGGTAAAATAAATGAATAGCTGAGGCATTACAAGCCTCAGATGAGTAATTTACTATTTTAAATACTTTATAAGCTGCATGCCTTGAACAGAAGGATGGAGGACATATTGGAGCAGATTATGTTTTTCATGAGCTGTTGTAAGATATGCAGCAACCTGGCAGAGGACGTAATGGGAGAGGAAGAAGAAAGACATAAATGACAGCAATTCTAATACTCTTGCAAAATATTTCAAATTAAAAAAGCCAATATTTGACAGCACTGCATCTTCAGAGGTTATGTGAAACATATTCAGCTAGTTCTTTCAAATCATCATTAGTAGTTTCCGTTGAATATCTTCCATTTTCCCTCATGTTTTTTCTAGGAAAGGCAGCAAAACGATTAAATCACTGGTGCAGGAAATAGATCCTAGCTATGGATTATTCAGTGGCCCTCCAATACGGTATGTCAGCTCAGTATCTCATTTTTCCCTGCACATATAGTATTTCTTAGATTACATATCTATGCAAGGTAAAGAGGAGATAGCTTGTCTGAAGATCTTCGATAGTGCTGCCGAGCCCCTAGACTTGATGCTGGGTCTGGTGCCTCAGACAGGAAACTTCAAAGTGTCTTTTGTTTGGAATTTGCTCGTACTGTTTCTATGGCATTTTTAATCTAGCACCTGCATTTTCATGCATGGTTTTTCTTCCGGGAATTGGGATGCTTTGCTGAAAAGCATTTCTACAACTATCAAAATGCCAGTCAACGAGATATCTGTGTGAAATAGTCTTCTGCTCGTCAAAGGGACATAGCAATGAGTGGTCACGTTTCTTGATTCTACTCTTGCCTAACACTTTAAACAGCACAGACATACATTTCCTTTTTACAGCTTCACCAGTGTGCACCTATCTCCGTCAATTCATCAAGCCTTCAAGGGAAACAATATTAACAGCTATCACCACTACGCACTTTTTACACGGGACAGCTCTCCCTTGTCTTCCTCTTTTTTCTTTTCCCTTGGGAATGATGATTTTTGATGCCTCAAGCTAGGAAAGAAACCATGACAAATTCAAATAGTGCTTTTGCAAAAGCTGATAAAATTAAAAAAATTAATTGCATGTGCAAGCAGCTAAATAAAGAAAAGCTATTGTAATAACCAAATGCATTAAGTAAATCTATTCATACATGCTGAAAAAAAAAAATGTTGCTTTTGAAGTAGCATTCATTAAAAATTAAGAGAAAAAAATCATCCCTGCATGGCTTACTGTGTACACACTCACCTGCTGTGCAAATTAGACATAGTGAAAATAAAATAAGTTGCATAGAATTGCAGAGTCCCAGTGTTGATGGGGCTTTGAAGAGGCTGCCAAAAGAAGGTGATGGCAAGTAATAGCATTCTGTTCTTACACCTTCTGTGTGGGAGCTGTCGTGGTTTAACCCCAGCCGGCAACTAAGCACCACGCAGCTGATTGCTCACACGGCCCTTGGTAGGATGGGGAAGAGACTCAGAAGGGTAAAAGGGAGAAAGCTCGTGGGTTAAGAGAAGAACAGTTTAATAACTGAAGTAAAATAAAATAGAACATTTTAATAGGTAAAGCAAAAGCTGCACATGCAAACAAAGCAAAAAAAAAGTAATTCATTCACTGCTTCCCATCGGCAGGCAGGTGTTAAGCCATACTCAGGAAAGCAGGGCTCCATCATGTGTAGCGGTTACTTAGGAAGACAAAATGCCCTCATGCCCTATATCCCCCCTTCCTTCTTCTTCCCCCAGCTTATATACTGAGCATGATGTCATATGGTATGGAATAACCCTTTGGCCAGTCTGGGTCAGCCCCCCTGGCTGTGCTTCCTCCCAGACCCCCCCCCCCCCCGCGGGCACCCGGCAGAGCAGGGGAAGCTGAAAAGTCCTTGACCAGTGTGAGAGAAACTTAGCAATTATTTAGAGAGAGCTTAGCGCTACTCAGCAAGAAACATAACAGCAGTGGTTTATCAACATTGTTCTTATCCAAAACCCAAAATACAGCCCGATACCAGCTATCAAGAAGAAAAGTAACTCTATCCCAGCTGAAACAAGGAGGGAGCCTTCACTGGATGTGTTCGGTCTTGGAGCTCAGCTCTGGTTAGACTGAAAGACTGAGGGGACCACTAGGAGGTGAAGCAAGAGCAAACACCACCCCAGTGCTGGTGGGTGTTTGAAGAGGCCACCAAGGGAAGGTGAAGGCCAGAAAAAGTTTTCAGTTCTTGCACCTTCTGTGCACTTGCTAGATTTTTTCCATTTTGCTCTGGCTAGAGTGAAAGAGTGAGGAGATTATTAGGAGCTGAAGCAAGCTCACAGTCCCAGTCTTAATGGGGCTTTGAAGAGACTGTGAAGGGAAGATGCTGGCCAGGAACAGCATTCTGTTCTTACACCCTCTGAGTGGGAGCCATCACTGGATGTGTTCATTTTTGGATCTTGGCTCTGGCTATAGTAAGAGACGGGGGATAAACAGGAGGGAAGCGAGCGCAGCACCCCAGTGCTGGTGGAGCACTCATGAGCTTGCCAAGGGACAGCTGCATTCCTGTGAACCTGTAACAGGCCTCAAGGGCACAGCAGCATCTCATCAAAGTAAAAGACAATCTCACTTATTCCTACAACTCCCCCTTTTTGTTTTTCTGTCACAAAAGCTTGTTTAATCATATTCTTCAGCACTTTCTGTACCCAAGACACTAGACAAGAAACTATCATTATTATAGTGCAAAATATTAGTAACAACAAAAAACCCATTTTGATTAGAGACATTATCCACCTGCCAATTCCACAACTTGTTAGTAAGTGATTCAGACAATCAAATCCATCACTGACTTTAATTTGCTAACTTCAGAGCTTTGATTGCTTTATGGATTAATTTGTAGTTATCTGATAAGTCATTCCCCATCAGTCTTGTCAGAGTTCAGTGTCTTCTGCTGCTCGTTCTTGTAAGAACCGGTCTTATGCACCTTGCAGATACCCACTTAGGTCCTGTGTCTGTTGAGACACAAACATACCTTCTGCCCCAAGTTAGTAGCCGATATGGCCCTTCCCAACATTTAAATTTTTCATCATTACCATCGCCTTCTCCTGTGATATATGTGCCATTCCCAGCTCCATAGTTTTAAAATATTTGACTATGGATGTGACATCTTCTTGTTGAAAAGGCAGCAATAAGTGTTTTAGTACATATGTAGCTTTTCCTAAAGTTTTTTGGGGAGATTCCTGAGCTTCTCCCTCTTTTTGATTTTGCAATAGAGTTTTTAGGCTCTGTGTGCCCATTCTATGATAGCTCGCCCTGTGGGGAATAGGGTATCCCTGTCTTATGAGCGATACCCCATGTGTGGAAAAATTTTTAAGTCGCATGGCTGACATATGCAGGGCCATTACCTGTTTTTATTTCTTTTGGAGTACCAAGCGCTGCAAAGGCAGCTTGGAAATGGCTTTGTATGTGCCGGCTAGTTTCACCTGTCATTGCAGTGGCCCAGAATGCGTGGGGGTAGGTATCTATGGAAATATGAACATATCTCTGCCGACCAAAGTCAGGTACATGAGTCACATCAGTTTGCCAGAGCTGAAGGGAGGACAGTCCCCTAGGGTTTTTCACAGTGGGTGGGATGGTTGTTGTTGACAGTCTGGACCTGCTTGCACAATGAGTTTTGCGTCTGTCATAGAGATTGCAAATTTTTTTCACAAGAGCTTTGGCAGATTGGTGGAAAAATTGATGTGATAATTGAGTTTGAGAAAGTGTGTTTGGTACTGAGGTATATAATGCAATGTTCATTAGGTAATCGGCTCGTGCATTTCCTTCTCTAAAGAACCTGGGTAACTTTATATGGTTTCTAATGTGGATTACACAATAGGGATGTTTTCGTTGTTCTGTTAAGAATAATAGCTCATTATACTTCAAAAACAAGGCTTCTTTCAGTGTATGTTTTAATTGTGCCCTTTCAATGCGTTGCAGAATTCCTACAGCATATAGTGAGTCTGATATAATATTTAGGGGAGTTAGAGGCCATTCTCTAAAAGCCATGGTAATGGCGTGCAACTCGACTAATTGAGAAGAACCCTCAATTTGTTCTATTTTGTTTTGCCATTGACCTTCTTTTTGCCATGTGATGACTGCTTTTCCTGTTTTCCCTGAGCCATCAGTGAACACCTTTTGACCCTTAACCGGTTGCCACTGGTATAGTGGCACCTCTTCAATTTTTACATTATTTTAAAAGGTGAATATTTGATGGGGTGGTGATGAGTATCAATTCTTCCACTAAACCCTGCTAAGGCCATTTGAAGTTCTGAACTATTTTGTAAGCACCAATCTAGGTAGTCCTTTACGAGAGGAAGGACAATGAGATGACGCTCTTCTCCAGCCATTTCTAATATTCGTTCTCTTCCCCTTTTTATCAAGGCGGTGAACATTTTGATAAGAGTAGCCAGGGTTTTCGCAGGTTGATATGGCAAAAACACCCATTCCAACATTATGAGAGGGTCTATTCCTTTGTTCTCCCATTGTCCAATGATTGCTAGAGGCTGTTGTTTTTGGTTGCAGATATATAATTGTATGGGTAAATTTTCAAGTCATCAGTGACATTGTTGCAGTGAGAGTTTTTCATTTACGATTCTCAGTGCGTTTTTTTTTTGCTTCGGTTGTCCATTGGCGTGGTGTATTAGTATCATTATCTCCTTTAGGTATCTCAAATAAGGGTGTTAATTTGTAGTTACCAATACCACGCTGTGCTCTAATCCAATTTATGTTTCCCAATAGTTTTTGTACATCATTCAAGGTTTTTATGTCTGCTGAAATGATCACATTTTGAGGCTGAATACTTTGTTTTAAGATTTTCCACCCAAGATATAGCCATGGTTCTTCCATCTGATTTTTTTTCAGGTGCGATTTGCAGTCCTTTGCTTTGCAATGCATTTTTTCAAACAGGTAGTGCTTCATGCACCATGGTGTTCGTGGGGCCTGCTAGTAAAATGTCATCCATATAGTGATAGATATATATTTCCGGGAATTTTAGTCGTACAGGACATACGGCTTTAGCCACATATGTTTGAGAGATCATTGGAGAATTCTTCATTCCTTGAGGCAGGACAGTCCAGTGGTATCTATCCATTGGCTCGCCTCGGTTAATTTTTGATACTGAAAACGCAAAATGCGGTGCATTTGTAGGATGTAGTGGGATAGTAAGGAAGCAGCCTTTTAAGTCTACTATGATTATGTCCCAATTTTGGTGTATCATTTTTAGCAAGGGTAAGCTGGGTTGGAGCGCTCCCATTTCTTCCATAGCTTCGTTTATTCGTCTCAAGTCATGTAGCAGTCGCCATTTTCCACTCTTCTTTTTTATAACAAATACAGGAGAATTCCAGGAGCTGCTTGTAGGAGTGCTATGTCCTTGTTGAAGTTGTTCTTTGACCAGTTCTTGAAGGGCAGCGACCTTTTCTTTGGGCAGCAGCCATTGATCTAGCCAAATGTGTGTTTCTTTTTTCCAAATAAGTTTCATTGTCGGTCGCTCATCAATGGCCGCTACTGAAAATTTTCAGGGCAATTTAAGGTGAAGCCGCATTGGGACATTACGTCTCACCCCAACAGGCTCATGGGCAAATTTGTCACATATGGCAGTACAGTATATGTAGACCCTTTTTGGATATTGATATTGAGCAGGTGGGTACTTTGAAAGGTTTGAGAAAGGCCGCCGATGCCAATCAAGCCCTCTGTGGCTATTAAATCTTTTGATTGAAGAGACAGAAAATCAGAGATAATAGCAGGAATATTATTTTTCAGACATATTCAGGTAGTTTAACGCATACACGGCTTTACTTAGTCTGTCTGCTGGAGCGGCTCCTGGCATTCCCCCTTTTTGTTTTTGCAGGTTCAATTGTGTTTTGGAAGATTTTCCAGCCCAGATATTTCCAAGACTCAGTTTTTTGCACTTTTTCAGGGCCTATTTCAAGTCCATATCTGTATAGAGCTCGTCATATCTCTTTTTCTTAGTTGTGGGCAATCTCTTTTAAAATGTCCAGTTTTTCCACAGAAGAAACATGATTTCTGTACTTTCATTGTGGTGGCAAAAGCTGTAGCTAATGTTTCCATATTATGGGACATTGACCCCACCTTTTGGGTACCTTCTATCATATCCATTAAGGAGGGATTTTTTTTAGAGGCAAAAACACTTTTTTACAGTCTGTATGTGCATTTTCAAAGGCTAATTTTCAGAGTAGGACCTCTGGAAAGCAAGGCTAAATTGGCGATTTTCAGCCCCCAAAATGGAGGCCTGGGGGGGGGACAACTTTGGGCAGGCAGGTGAGAGACAAGGGTGTTGGGAGGGTGTTAAAGCAGGGTGCACCCCAAGGTCATATTGTTCCCCAAAGTTAGGGAGGCTGGCATGCAACAGGCCAAACTCTGAGATGGGTGAGAGTTGCTTGCTTTTTCCAGCTCTTTATTCAAGGTTTGTGCAGCTACTGGAATAGTTACAAAGTCAGGTTTGGACAACATAGAGCATCCCTCAGCTGGAAATTCTTATAGCTGGCACTGCTGTATAGAGCTGGAGCTTCAATGAGCTGAAAGCCAAACTTGAACTTGAAAGCCAAACAAGCCCAACTGACCATCAGCCAGAGCTGTAAGAAGCAGAAGCATCTCTTAGCTGGAGTTGTAACAAGCCAGGGTGTCCATCAGCCAGATCTGTAATTGAGGCAGGCCCAGGCAGGGCTGCCCCCAACAAGGAACTAGGAGTAGCAGGGGGCCTGGTGGGGATTAAATCCATGCCACACACTTGTCTCTCCCAGTCCCATTCCAGAGAGCAGAAGAGGAGGGGGGGGGGGTCCTCCCAGCTCTCCTGGGACAGGCTTGCTGCAAGGGAATGTAGGCTGTGGAGCGTGAACAAGGTGGCAGCACAAAGCAGCAGAGTCTCCATCCCTGAAAAGGGGAAAGAAACCAGTCACTCAGAGCTCCCAGATGTACAGCCCCAGAGACCCCCTCAGGAGATGCCTGTCCCCCTCTCCAGCCAGAAAAGTCACATATCTCCCCAGAAGGGCAGGTAAGAAAGAGCATCTTGCTCAAACCCCTCTGCTAAGCAGGGTGCACTTCAGCACAGCACAAAACAACGGAGAACAGCAGAGGGGCTGAGGATGGGCTATTCCCAGCCTGGCACAACTCCACTGCCAACGGGCTGCAACTGGGTCAGACCCCAACAGCTCTTGCTCCACCTTCCCTGAACTCCTTTCCCAGCTCCCAGCCCCCTAAACACGAGGCACAAACTGCCCAGGAGGAGTTTTAGTCTGGGGGGCTGCACCAGCTCCCACAGCATTACTGCGTCCCATGTGACGCTGACACCCCACCCCACCCCACCCACCCCCCCCCGTGTTCGTACACTGCCAAGAGGGGCAGCGGGGGCAGTTCCCCAAAGGGGAATGAGTACTCTCCTTCACTGCTGGTACCCGGGGCCCAACCCTGACCTCTGCCTGGGGAGCCCCTGGCCACTGTTGGGCCAAGACCCTGACAGCTCTTGCCTCCTCCTCAAGCCCCTGGCCGCAGAAGAGAGGGACCCTCAGCTCAGCTGTGCAAGCAGCCACAGAGACAACCCAGTAATGGACTGGCCAAGAGGGACAAGTGCTGAGCTGGGAGCACAAGGCATCCCTGATGAGCTCAGCAGGGAGCTGAGACTGCCTTGTGAGCCAGCACAGAAACTGCAACAACAGTGAGCTGACCTTCCAGCAGCAAGTGCTCTGGAAAGCGGTGTCCTATACCCACTTAGCATGTCTACACAAAAAAAGGTTTAAAAGTTACACAATACCTACCCAAGATAAGGTTCTCTGCAAGAGCTGGTCCACAGGAGATTTCCCAAACAGATGGACCCTCTCTGGGGACGCCTAGCTGACTCCCAACTCCATGACATTGATCATCTGTGACAAGAGGCTTTTCTGTCATTCCTACTCCTGGCAGCCATTTCACCAGTTTCATGCCAGTAACACCTTAAATAATACACAGAGGTGTGCCTATAGGTAAGTGATCATAATAGTTGTCATTTATAGTAACTTGTAATAAAGAAATTCACAGAAAAAAAGCCTCTGTGTCCTATAGCATCCTACAAGCCTGCTGTTGTGACCTTCACATACCTGTGGATCATGTCACCCTCATAGGTCATGGCAGTGACACCTGCATAGTCTGAGCACCAGGGACAGGGACACCCACCCCAGGCTGGCATCACCCAGCTTGGCCTGGCCCAGTTGTGCCCAGTGTGCAGCCCCTGCACAGAAGAGGGGGTCCCCAGCAGGGCTATCCCTGCACCCAGAAACTGCCCCCAGAGAAGGAGGCAACGCACTTGGCTCCATCCAGCCTGGGGGGAGGCACCCATGGACTGCCACAGTGACATCTCATGCCAGTGCAGCAGACCTCCCACCACCTCATGTGGCCTCCAGCTCAGCCCAGGGACAGGCACCGCAGCCCCCAGCAACACTCAGACTGCTTCTTGGCCAGGCGAGAAGAAACAACCAACATCACCACCCACAGCAGGGTTTTCCTGAGCAAGAGCCAGACACAGCCCTGGCGTGCCTGACCCCACTGGGCTCTGCCGTGAGTGCAGCACCTCTCCCATGGTGCGTCCCCTGAGACCGCCATGCCCTGAGTTGCACTGGGCATCTCCCATCCTAGCCAGAAGGAAGAGACCCGTGGCCCTCAGCTCAGCCCTGATGGTCAGGCATGGAGTTGCTTGGCTGCCACTTCAGACACTCACTGGGTAGTGCCTGCAGCTCCTGCGTCCTCTGCCCCGCTCTGAAGGGATCCCATAGGAGAAATTACATCCATGTGGAAAAACAAGCTTGTCCTGTCTCTTGTTGATGCGAAGAGGGTGAAATACCTGGAGCGTTTCCCCAAGCCCAGCGACTGCCCCCGCAGGGGGTGTCTGGCAGGGACAGACTGCACCAGGACCAGCATGGGATGGCTGCACACATCCTCATCCCCAACCCACAGAGGAAGCAGTCCAGCACCCTGGGCAGCCCCAGCCAGGGCTGCTCACCCCGTGCCAGAGCTGGGGGGCATCCTGGCCAGTAGCCACACGTACACCAGCACCACTCACCACCGAGGCTTCCCAGGATGGCCTCGTCACCCAGAGCCCAAGTGGTGTCACAGTTACCTAACATGCCACACTGCAGTGCTGTCCTGGTGTCTCCAGTGGTCCTGCAGCACCAGGACAGTGCTGGGGGCTGCAGCAGCACCAGCGACAGCACAGCAGGATCAGCAGCAGGGGCTCAGCACCCCCTGCCCACACGAGTCCCATCCCAAGGGACATCTGGCCCAGTGTCCTACCCCATCTCTTGTACACCTCAGCCCACACCACCTGGATATGTACCCCCAGCCCCAAGGACATGCACCCCCGGGCAGCATGCAGGCCTCTAGGCCTGGGGAGATCCCCCACATCCCACCACCCCCGGGACATCGCAGGGCAGACGAACAAGGAAAAGGATTTTGGGGCAGGTGTGGGATAACAGCACCAGGACCGGGGCTGTATGGCCTGAGCTCCCCGGCCCGCAGGCAGGACGGGTCCGGGAACGGCTCCTCCCGGACAGAGAAAACAAACAGGACTACAGCGGAGCTGCCGAGACAGAGCGGCTAACGCCCGCAAGACGAAGCCACTGCTGAACGGGAGCTGGGCACAACGGCGGCACGCGGAGCGGCGCCTAAGTGACCGCAGCGAGGGGCGGGGCGGGAAAGGCGCAGTGAGGGGCGGGGACGTGAAGGTCGCGGAAGGGCGGGGCGGGGGCGGAGCGAAAGGGCGGGAATGGGGCAGGCGGGGCGGGGAGGGAGGCGGGGCAGTGATATAGAGGCGGGGAGGGGGCGGGGTAGGAGGAGCATGGGCGGAGAGAGGAATGGGGGAGGGGTGGAGCAAGAGGGGTGGGAACGGGCGGGGATAGGTGCGGTGCGGTGATGGGCGGGGAGAAGGGTGGGGCGTAGCCAGAGGGGCGGGGACGGCCGGAGAGAGGGGCGGGGAGGGGATGGGCGGAGCGAGGCCTAGGGGCGGGGCGGAGCGAGAGGGCTGCGGGGCGGGGCCCCCGTCACCGCCTGGCGGGCGTGAGGCGGGACTGCCCTGCCCGCGCCGCGCCGCGCCTCCTACCTTGCCGTGGCGCAGGGCGCTGGGCTCTGGCCGTCCCGTAGGGCGCGGTGGTCGTGGGGCTGGCCGGGCTTTGCACCCAGGACAGCCACAGCCATGACAGGTACAGCCCAGCCGCAGGGAGGGGCAGGATGCAGGCGTCAGAGGCAGGGCTGGAAAGAGAGAGCACCAGTCTTTTTTTCTACGTTTTTCTGGCAGAGGGGCGGAGAAGAGGGGCTTCTTCAGAACTTGGGTTTCCAAAAAAAGCAAGGAGACCACTGCAAAACAGCGATAACTTCCTGGTCGTACACCATAGAGGGATACTTTTCCATGCAAAGGATCTAAAACCCTTTCTTTAGTCTTCGGGGCCACGATGCTATACATGCAAGTGACGTGCGGAAACAGACTCCACAACCCGTAAGATTGTAAAGTAGGTATGTTTATTCAGCGCTGGGCAGCACGGGGGGTCATCCCGCCAAAGTCGTGCGCGCATACGCGGTGGCTTGTCCTGGATTTATACAATAGAGTGTTACATATACATAAGGTTTCCCAACACGCCTATACATATGCATGACCTGTCCCCGCTTCGTATTAAAATTAGCCCCAAGAAGTCGTTTCTATAAACCCCTCCCAACTGCGCTTGCGCGGTGCCTCCTGGTGGTGGTCGTAGGGGGTCGTGGGGATGAAGACTGATGACTCTTCTTCGTCACCGCTAGTAACCCCTTGTTCTTGCGCAGACTCAGTTGCTCCTTGACTCTTCTCCAAACTGCAGGGTCGGTTTCAGCTGGTTTTTAAGAAAAGTTTCTATTCTTATCAGGAATTGTCCTTTGCTGAGAGAGTACAAGACTCCTTACTTCAATAATTTTGTACAATAGTTAAACTTTTATAGTTACACTCTAAAGCCCCTTTTCACAAGGGCCACTGGATTTGCTCAAAAAAACAGGCTGGGCTGCATCTGTGCATTGTTAATGGCCCCTTGCATGCTGCCAATGTGGGGTCCCACCCTGCCCACAGGGAAGGCAGCTGGGATCCCTAGAAGTAGCTTCTCTGGAGCTACATAAAGGTTTTGTTTGTGCTGCAGTGTGGTGTGAGAGAGCTGAGAGGTGCTGGAAGGGTCCTCAGTGTGCTTAGGACCAGTGCTGCAGAGAGATACAGGCAGATGCAGGTACAGGATTGGAGGTGGTGTCTCAGCAGGTTCAGAAATAGTAAGAGTCCTACAGTGATTTTGGGGGCTGTGGCCTTCGCGGGCAAGCTTTTTCCTTAAATAATTGCCTAGGTAGGCTAGGATGTTCATTAAATTTTTGTAGCTCTGAGGTAAATAGTACAAAGCTGTGGGAGGGTGGTGAGGCTAGGAGCTCCTGGAAGTACTGCTGTGCTGGCAGGAGCTGTGCCTGAGGGGGAAAGGTGGGGCAGCTCCCGGGCGGGGGGCTCTAGGCAGGGCTGAGTCTGGGTTCTGGAGTGCCTGCGGCAGGAAAATGGAGGGCCTGGTGCCAGACGGAAGTGGGTGCTTCCAACAGGCAGTAGGAGGGGAGTGATGGAGATGGACTTTGGTAGCTCCTTGCAGTGTCCCCTCTCCTCTTGTTAGCTTGGGAGGCCTTGGGGGGGCTGTAGTGCAGGCTGAGGGATGGCTGCAGGGGGGCTGCTCTGTCCCATAACCCTAGAGTGACAAGCCTTCTCCTCATCCTGCAAGCCCAGGGGGTGGCTCCTTTGGGTTTGTATGGCAAGCCTGTGGTCAGCTCTCTGAATTATCTGGGCAATGTAAATGATGCTGGGGGACCCAGAGCCTGCTGGAAAGCAGATGTCCTCCTCAGCAGCTGCAGGTGTGGGCACATAGTTACAGGGCTCCCTGCTCACAAAATAATACCACTAAAAGCCTAGAAAATGAACTGCAGTGAGATGGCTGCTCAGCCAGACCTGGCATGGCATGGCACTGCTGTTACCTGCATATCAACTGCTATCGAGGTGTCCCCTGGCTCCAGACTGTTGTCTTCAGTGAAGTTTCTGGTGCTTTGTTAGAGCAGAGCTGTAGAGGAGTAGGGTTTAGCATTAGTTTGTGCAGGACCCGCACACCACTGGATCACTTGACAATCAAGTTGTTACCGAGACCAAAGCACAGCCAAGAGGGGGATTGATGGGGACACACACACATATACTCAAATGCCACCCTGGTATTGAAATTCTGCTCTGACTCAAGGCTCGGAGGAAGATTACCCTCCTGTGGTCACCTAAGTGAGCTGCAGGGCATGGCCAGCAGCCAGCCCTGGGGAGTTAAAGGCTCCTGTGCATGTTTTGGAGAGAGAGACAGCTTAGCCCTGGTGCCTGTGCTGGCCTGGGGCTGCTGGGGCTAGGCTCCTGCAGCTTTTTCCACCCGTGGCAGCCCTGGGCAGCAGGTAGGACCCCTGGGGGTGACCTGGATTAAGGGAAAATGTGCATTTTCCTGCTACTTGATGGCACAAGATCTGTGAAATATATGCTTAAAAATGTGCAGGGAACAGCCTTATTTCCTTCACCTCTGTAGCTCTTCCCAGCTGCTTGTTCCCATGTGAGACAGGGTGCTACCCCAGAAGAACAATGTTGCTGGAGCACTTGGCCTGTGAACTGGCAAGGTGAATACGGGAAAGATTAAATGGGCTGTGGCTGCCCCGCATGTTGCTGAGGGGGTTTGGGTGTCCCGAACATCACTAAGGGGAGTCTCGGGCCCCCTGAGCATCTCCGGGGGGCTGTGGGTGCCTCCTGTGCCACGGCGGGGGCCGGGGCTGCCCCGCTATCCCCGGCAGCACGGCGCCGGCTCCCAGCCGGGGCCGCCTGCTCGCGCAGTCCCTTAGCTGCGCGGCGTGGGAGCGCGCGGCGTTTCCCGCCGCTTCGGGCTCGCGAGCCGTTGGTGGGCGGCAGATTGAAAGCCGCGCTCGCGCGCGCAGAACTGCAATCCCGCCCGGGGGCAGAGCTGAAGCGAGCGCCTACGGGCAGGGTGCACTCCGCGGGGCTAGACAACAAACCGGGCAGTCGCCCCGGGGCAGTCTGGGCTATTACAGAGAGAGAGCACAGAGGGGGCGTACTGGGCAGGGACTAGGCAGTGCCCTCGGAGCACAACACAGTGCTTCAGGGGAAATTCTGGGGGAAAACCCGAGGTAATTTAGAGGGGATACAGGGAACGGTTTTGGGAAAAACTGAGATAACTTAGAGGGGACAGAGGAGACATTTTTGGAAGAAAACCTGAAGTAACTTAGGGGGGACAGCTGCCTTTTTCAGGGAAAATCCGAAGGGATATTTTTGGGGGAAAAGCTGGGGTAACTCAGAGGGGACAGGTGACTTTTTTTGGGAAAAGTTGAAGTAACATAGACGGAACAGAGGGCACTTTTTTTGGGAAAAGATGATGTAACTTAGAGGGGACAGAGGGGCTATTTTGGGGGGGGAAGCTGGGATAACGGGATAGACGTGACTCTTGGGGAAAGTTGAGGTAACTTCAAGGGGATAGAGGACAGTTTTTGGGGTGAAAAGCTGAGGTAACTCAGGATTTATTTTTTTTAAAGCTGGGGTAACTTAGATGTGACAAAATGAGCATTTTGGGGAGGAAAAGCTGGGGTAACTTAGAAGGGACAGAGGTGGCATTTTTGAGGAAATTCTGAGGTAACTCAGAGGGGACATTTTTGGGTGAAAAGCTGGGGTAACTGAGAGGGGACAGAAGGTAAATTTTTAGGGGACAATATGAGGTAATTTAGGGGGTACAGAGGGGACATTTTTTTAGGAAAAAGCTGGGGTAACTTAGAGGTGACAAAATGAGCATTTTTTAATGAAAAACCTGGGGTAATTTAGAAAGGACAGAGGTACAATTTTGGGGGATAACCAGAGGTAACTCAGTGGGAACAGAGGGAACTTTTTTCAGGGAAAAGCTGGGGTAATTTAGAGGGGACAGAGGGGATGTTTTTTGGGGAAAAGATGAGATAATTTAGGGGATAGTGGTGACATTTTTGGGGAACAGTTGAAGTAACTTAGAGGGGACTTTTTTGGGGGGAAAGCTGAGGTAACTTAGAAGGTACAGAAGGGACATTTTCTATGTGAAAAGCTGTGTAACTCAGAGGGGACAAAGGTGACATTTTTGGGGGGAAAAGCTGGGGTAACTTAGAGGGGACGGGAGGACATTTTTTGAGGAAACCCTGAGGTAATTTGAAGGGGATAGCGGTGACATTTTTGGGGAAAAGCCAAGGGTAACTTTGAGGGGACAGAGGTGACATTTTTGGGGGAAAAGCTCAGGTAACTTAGAGGTGACAAAATGAGCATTTTTTTTTTACAGAAAAGCTGGGGTAACTTAGAAGGGACAGAGATGTGATTTTTGGGGAAAACCTGAGGTAATTCAGAGGTGATAGAGGGGGCCTTTTTTGGGAGGGGGAAGCTGAGGTAAATTAGAGGATACAGAGGGTACAGGGTGAGAAACTGGGGTAACTCGGGGACAGAGGGGGATGTTTTTTGGGGAAAAGCTGAAGTAACAGAGGGAATAGAGGGAATGTTATTTTGGGAAAAGCTGTGGTAACTTAGCAGATAGAGAAGTGACTTTTTTGGGTGAAAACTGGGGTAACTGAGAGAGTACAGAATGGACATTTTTGGGGGGAAAAGTTGGGTTAACTTTGAGGGGACAGAGGTGACATTTGGGGGGAAGAAGTTGACGTATCTTGGGACAAAATGAGCTTTTACTGTGTGAAAAGCTGAAGTAACTTAAGACATTTTTGGGGAAAAAGCAGAAGTAACTTAGAGGGGAGAGAGATGACAATTTTTAGGGAAAAGCTGAGGTACCTCAGAGGGGACAAGGTAAGCGTTTTGAGGAGAAAGGGTTAGGTTTCCTAAGGGGGACAGAACCAGCATTTTGGAAGGGAAAGATGGAAGTGACTGAAGGGACAGGGCAAGCCCTAGGGGAGAGCTCCATCATTGATGAGAGTAAGGTTGAGGTTGTTTAGGATGGGGTAAGCATTTTTGAGAGTGTCATCTTAGGGAAGACATTGGCAGCATTTTTGTGGGAGAAGCTATGGTGTTGCAAAATGCTGAAAGTAGCAGAAAGGACGAAGATTTTTATGCCATGCTGGATGAGCTTCTTGGTTTGTGTAGTTATTTTGGCTCTAGGCACTCCGGTCCGGGAGGGATGAAGAGGGCATCATGTAGCAGGATTTTCATGGAAAAGAAGCATCATCATAGGGACTGATTCAATTTAACAACTGAGCCTTGGCATTTTCCTAGAGAAACTCATGGAGACATCCTCTCTGGAGCAAAGGAGAAGAAAGATTACCAGCACCTTCTGGTAAGTTCAGCATGATATCTGCCTTCAGTGAACGTCTCCAGCATCTTTTGTCTGGCAGTTTCCTCAGAATCCACTAACTTATGGAAATGGTATAGACCAAACCTCCAAGCTGGAGGGTATAAAACATCAGCTTTCCCCTTTTGAAGCAGATCCAACAGCAGCTGAACTGCTGAGGCTTTCATGCTTCCTGGTGTGATACAGGGGATGCCCGCACTGTGACGGAAGAGGGAGGATGAGCACTCTCACCATTGGCTAGGTAACTAATTCTATTCTGTTGCTCATAGGTGCATGATATTAAGAGTTATAAGTTATGAAACCTTATGACTTGAATGGTGAATAAGTGAATTCATGTGATAGACTTGTCTGGTTAAAAGGGGATTGAGCCCCTGTTTGTTGTGTTTGTTTGTTGTATTTCTCAATGAATTAATGAAATAAAGTTCAGATCAGAAGTACGTTGTCCTGTAAATTTGAGAGATCCAAACAGAGTGTGACAGTTGGGTGGGAGGGAGAGGCCAGAGAAGAAAGGAGGATGCCAGGATGGAAAGTGGCCCGTGATGCGGGCTGCAGGTAGGGCACAGGCCTGACTGAGGGAGTGGTGCTCCAAGAGTCAGACCATCCCTGGGTGTAGCAGGGAGTAGGAGGGTGTAGGAGTTGTGCTTCTCAGGTCTTACTGTGTCCTCGTTCCCTTGCAGCAGCTGGTGGAAAAAAAAGAGGCATGGTGTGGACCTACAAGGCAAGGGTGAGCATGAAGAGGAGTGGTGCACTGAAAAGGGGGATGAGAAAGGCACCCTGGGCAAAGGGACCTCCCCGTCACCAGAGTTGAGATCTTGCAAGAGCATCGCTGCCACCTTCAGTGCCCTGGCTGGCTTTGCACTGGGTGACCTCCCTATAACCAGGGCTCAGTTCTTTGCTTTTGTTGGCCTTTTGCCGTGTTGCTCCTTTGGCTGCCTGGAGAGAGTGACAACACTGTAAGGAGGGCCCCTGAGTCACTCTACGCCTGTCCCGATCCAATGTCAGGGGAGGTTTCAATACGATCCCAAGGACGAGATTAAGATGCTGGAATCGGTCAGATGTCGTACAACCTTTTATTTGAGGGGAGAAGAGAACGGAGGGAGGAGGGAGGGCAAGGGAGGAGAGGAAAAGAATAGGAGGGAGAGAGGGAGAGAGAGAGAGAGAGAGAGAGAGAAGTTTATCACCACCACTTCGAGTCCGATGATCTTCCGCTGGGTCTTCAGTGGCCTCAGGCTTCGTCGGGGACCGAAGGGGAGGGGAGTGGCCTTGAGCGTGCAGGAATGGAAGGAGTGGTCGCGTGCCCCCACTGAGGGGCTCCTTATATAGGGGCTCTCACGCATGCGCAGATCACAAATGTGTACGTGCGGTTTGTCACAGACTTGCTGCCCTCTTTTCGCGCCTTTAGCCCCTGCCTCTGCTCTTTTCGCGCCTTTAGTCTCTGCGCAGGCGCACGAGGTTGTTTTCCTCAAAACTGTGGATGTTTTTTTCGAAGCGCGACGCTGGATGGCGCTACAGCGGCAATGTCGAGACAAAACCACGTTTTCTATCTGTCCTTTGCAACGCCCAAGGAGGAAACCGAGCTGTCTGGACCTCAAGCCCACCCTGTAAGCTGGGGAGGGCTGTTTCCCTGCCTGCTGGCAGCCTGCCCAGTGTGACCCCTTGTCATCAGGGCGTGTCACGGCATTTGCCCTTTGGCCACCTGTGAAGTCCCTTGGCATGTTGAGTGCTCTGGCCTCCATGCAGCCTAGGGGCAGGTCTGAGGCTCTCCTTCCCTGCTCTTGGCTAAGGCTGGGTCCCCAAGATGTTGTTGGTTGTGCTGAGCTCTCTTTCTCCTTTGGCAGGTCATGATTGTCCCTGTCCCTGCCCTTGTTCACATTGGTGTGAGCGTGCGAGAGGGTGAGCTTGTTCTTTAGGCCTCTGATCAAATTGCTTCAGCTTAGCCTGAGTTTCCCAGGAGAGAAAGAAAGGCTCTGTGCAGCCACACTGGGGTGTCCTCTCAGCAGGTGAGTGGAGGGAGAGTCCAGGCTTGCCCCTTCTTTCCCTGGATGGAGCGAAGCCACTTGACAGCAGTGCAGGCAAGGTGACTTGCCTGTAGTCAGGGCCTGGGTCTCTGCCTGGCCAGGTGTCCACCTGCGCAACCACCACCAGTGTGACAGCCCCATCCTCGGGATGTGTTTCAAGAGCCGAGGAGCCCTCTGTCCCCAGAAGCAGCCCAGCCTCCTCCCTGTAAGCAGGGCTGGGGAAGCTGCACTGCTGCAGCTGTCTGCTTTAGCCAGCCAGCAGGAACGACCCCTCCCTCACCCGTTAGCGAGTGTAGACTAAGGAAGTGCTGTGCTGGAGGGTGGGCACAGGCGTGCCTGTGGCGCATCTTTTGGCTGGGGCAACCTCCCTGCAGCTGGGCTCGAGGTCACTCCCTGGGCTCCTGAAGATGTGGTGGTGTGCTGCAGCCAGGAGGACCAGTCCACAACTTGTGCATAGGCTGGAGCCTCCTGCTCTGTGACGCTTGCTGGGAGTGCTGAGTGAGCGGCAGAGGTTGCTTGCTCAGCAGGAGGTGCTTGGAGGGACTCTCTGTAATCAGGCAGGTATTGCTGGCCCTGGCCTTTCAGAAGCGTGGGGCTGAGACATGTGGGGCTGGGTGAGCCCTCCCTGTTATCAGGGCTGGGGTCCCAGCCCTCTAGCCTTTGGCCATGCTGCTTCTAGCTGCCTAGATTTGTTCCTGTTGCTGTGGGGGAAGGATGAGCTCTTTGGTTACCTGGGTGTCCACCTGCCTGCCTGTAAGCAGGCTGTGGGTCTGGGACCCTTGGTGCTCCACTGGCAGCTCATGCAGAGTGACTGCCCTGTTAGCAGGGGTCCAGGTCAGGGTGCCTGCAGATTGGAGGGAAGGAGCCTCCTTTGGCCTTTGGGACCAGGACTGCCCTGTAACTCCGGACCTGCAAGTGCCCTGCAGTCCCAGGCACTTTGCAGTCCAGGTAGCGGCTCGAGCACCCCCTAAGCAGGGGCACAGCCTCTGTGGCCGCTGCTTTGCATGCCCAGGTCCATTTGCCCAGGGTGCCTGCCTCAGAGCCCAGCCAGCTCCAGCACCGTCCGGAACCCTGCTGTCGTCACTTTGGTGAGAAAAGCTGATGGATATGGGGTGGGCCGGTGGCCAGTAATGCTGTGGGGAGCCGACTCCGGAGCTCAGAGTCCCTCTGTCCTTCAGGCAGAGGAACAGAGCTTCCCAGCTCTAACTGTCCTCCTTCTTTTGCAGTAGCTGGTGCAGAAGACAGAAGAGGCAACATGTGGAACTGCGAGGCAAGAGTGAGCACGACATGTTATTCATGGGTACCCAGTAAAATGCTGTGGATTTGGGGCTCAGAAAAAAAACAAACCAAAAAAACCAAACTTAAGTGCTGTGGTTTTGGGGCTTAAAAACAGAGAGTGAGTGTTGCGTTTCTGAAGCTCAGAGAAAGACTAAGTCATGCATTTTCAGCACTTGAAAAAAAATACTTTCCATAGCACAATACTATGGCAGTTTTAAGGTTGCATGCACCACCATCTCACCTCAGAGAAGGCGAGTCCTGTGTTTCTGGTACTCAGAAATAAAGTGCTGCATTTTTGGAACTTGGAAATGGAGCCTAAGTAAGTGGGCTGTTTTCTGCCCCCAAAATGGAAGCTTAGGGAGGACTTCGGGTGGGTGGGAGACAGGAGGGTGGTGGGAGGGTGTTGGGGGCCAGGTGGGCAGGGTATGTGGGGGCGGTGAGTCTGGTCACATTGGTCCCTGAAGTTAGAGAGGCCGGCATGCACCAGGCTGAACTCAATGTCTGAGCTAGTCTCTGGGGGGAAAGGTACTTTTTTCCAACTCTTTATTCAAGGTTTGTACAATGACTTATGGACTTATTTATAAAAGAGTCAATATTTAGACAACGTACAATTATGACAGTTAATATTCATATTCAAGTTATGACAGTGATTGATACTACCTTGCCAAAAGCCCAGATTGCTGCAATTAGCTTGTAACAAGAAGGAGCATCAATTAAGCAAAAGCTGTAACAAGAAGGAGCATCAATTAACAAGCCAGAATATCCAGCAGTAAGAGTGTATATGAGCTTGAGTTGAGGCACCCATCAACTGGAGCTGTAAGAAGCAGAAGTTTTCTGGAGTGTCCAGTAGCCAGAATTGCTGTGTAGAGCTGGAGTTTCAAGAAGCAGGAGCTAAAATAACCTAGGGCTTCAAACACCTTGAGCAGTAACATGATGGAGCGTCCATCAGCAGGAACTGTAAGAAGCAGAAGCATCTCTTGTCCCAACTGTGCAGTAGCCAAGCTGCACTGTAGAGCTGGAGCTTCAAGGAGATTAAGCTGTAAGAAGCAGGAGCTGAAACAACTTGGAGCTTCAAATAACTTGGGCTGGAACAAGCTGGAGGATCTTGTGGCCAGACCTGCTACATACAGCTGGAGCTTCAACGAGCTGTAGCTGAAATTACCTGAAACTAACACAGGCTGGAGCATCCATCAGCCAGAGCTGTATGAAGCAGGAGCACCTCTTAGCCGGAAGGTCTAGTAGCGAGAGCTGGAATGAGCTGGAGCTGAAACTGAAACAAGCCCGAGCGTCCATCAGCCGGAGCTGTAAGAAGACGGAACAGCCATGCAAAAGCTGGAGCTTCAACAAGCTGGAACTGAAATTACCTTAAACTGAAACAAGCCAGAGCTATAAGAAGCTGGAGTGTCCAGTAGGTGGAATTGAAATTACCTGAACCTGAAACGAGCAGCAGCATCTGTCATCGCAACTGTGCAGGAGCTGGAACTGCAATATAGAGCCAGAGCTGTAAGAAGCAGGA
Source organism: Nipponia nippon (assembly GCF_047370975.1). Lineage (NCBI taxonomy): Eukaryota > Metazoa > Chordata > Aves > Pelecaniformes > Threskiornithidae > Nipponia > Nipponia nippon. The sequence continues at coordinate 63,420,938 of NW_028262380.1, forward strand.
ACTGAAATTAGCTGGTGCTTCATGACTAGTAACATGCTGGACCGTCTGTCAGCAAGAGCTGTAAGAAGCAGGAGCATCCGGTTGCTGGAGCTGCCAAACAGCTGGAGTGCCTATTAGCTGGAGCTGTAACAAGCTGTGGTGTCCGTCAACCAGGGCTGCAGTCCCAGCACAGTTGAACAGAGGAGTATTTGCTATCCATAGCCTCTATTAGCCAGAGCTGAGATAACCTGCAGCTGTAACAGGAAGGAGCATCCATGAGCAGGAATGTCTCCTGACTGGAGCTGAAACTACCTGGAGCCAGAGCATCCATCAGCCGGGGCATCCATCAACCAGATCCATACTCTGAGGCAGACGCAGGCAGGGCTGTCACCACCAAGGAGCTCTTTGCAGCCTGGAGCAGCGGGGAGGCAAGTCGTCCTTCTGCGAGGGGGGAGCCTGGCCTCTTCCCCGCAGCTCTCCCAGGGCAGCCATGCTACAAGGTGCAGGCTGCGGGGCACAGGCAAGGCGGTGGCACAAGGCAGTGGTGTCTCCTCTGTACCTGCGAAGGGGGAGAGAAACTGGTCGGTCAGAGCTCCCGGGGTGCACAGCCTGGCCCTGCACAACCCACTGGAGATGCCTGTCCCACGCAAGGGCAGTGATTCCCTCCTGCCCGCCCCTCTATTTTGGCAGAGGCTGCCCAGCGCCACACACAGTAAATGGTGAGGGGAGTGAGAAATGAAAACAGGAAAGCTTGGGGCTCAGCCTGGAAAAAAACACATTTCTTCCCAGAAGAGCAGGTGAGAATGAACACTCCTTGCTCAGTGAGGAGCATTTCAGGCATAAAATGACACAGAGCAATACTGGGGCTGAGGAGAGGCTGCTCCTATCCAGGACTCGGCCTGGCACAGCACTTGTTCCCCACCAGCCGCCAGCTCCTGCCCAGGAGCAGGACTCAGGGAGCCACAGGCTGCACGTCACATCCTGCTAAATGTCATTGCTAAGCCAATCAAATAAAGCTGAACCAAGCCAAGTGGGTTTCAGGAGGAGCCTGGAACAACCAGGAGCCCCACAGGGGTGGACAGGGCTGTCCCCAGCCCAGCCGTGACCGAGAGCCACACCAGTGCTTGCCAGGGGCAGGCTGCGTGGTCGCTGATGGTGTGGGGAGAAGCTGCCCTGGGGCAGCTCCAGCACCAGAACTTCCCTCAGCTTCCCCCATAGTGACCAGTCCCAGAACTGTGGGGCACAGCCCCGACCTCTGTTTTGGCCCTGCTGCAGCTGGGACTCCTGCCCCAGAGTGCTGCCAGTGCAGCCCTAAATCACCCTGCAGCAGGATGCGCAACACAGCCAGAAGCCACAAGCAAAAACGTTTTCCTCCCAAGCAACAGCCAGGCACAACAGAGATACGAGGTGCAGCCATGGCCACGACCCCAACCTTGCTGCAGCCAGGGCCCCTTCCCAGGAGCAGTGCCAGTCGCAAACCACCCCTCAACAGGACCAGGACTGGCACCAGCACCAGAAGCCACAAGCAAGGCATGTTTTCCTCATCAACCACAGCCAGGCACAGCTTCCTCAGCTCACGTGCATTTGGGGAGTTCCGGCATGCCTGACCCTGCCGGACAGCCCCCGAGCAGGGCACACCAGCTCGCCTGCTTCAGAGCATTCACCTGATATTTCCTACTGTGTCAGTGTCCTCCAGTGCTGCCCATGTCAGGGCTGTGCTCCTTGCCCAGGCTCATCTTCCTGTGTTGGCATTGACTGGCGCTGCCCATGCCAGGGCCATGTTCCTCGCCCAAGCCCAGGTGGAGCCTTTCTGCCGCTCAGTTGCTCCCTTGCGCGGTTGCCTGCACTGAAAAAAAACCCTTGTGAGGAAGCAGCCATAGTGTTGCAGCTGGGAGGACACAACTGGAGCCAGTGGCCGGTCCACACCGTGGCAAACCGAGAGTCAACACTGGACCGCAGCTCAGCATCCGGAAAGCAGTTATGTGGCCCTTAACATCAGCCAAAGTATCTAAGCACCTACCAAGAGAGATGCTATAGCACAGGTGTTATGTTCCCTCAGTAGTACACAAGTTTCAGTGATCCCTTGTAGTACAAACGGTATTTTTAGCTATATGTTACTTACATTTGATTCAGCTGTTTTCATTACCATGTACATGAAAAGGAAAGACAGAACCCCTTGTTCTTGTTAAAAAAAAAATGTTTTACAGGTGAATTACCATGGCTGAAGGGTTAAGGTAAAACCGAGATATTTATGGGTAACGCAAATTAACAACCAGTGAATCCTATTACAGGTGAAAACTCATTTCTCTTGATGAGGGATGGTGACCCTCCTGTTAGCCCTTGTGATTATGAACATAACGAGTGCATCTGCTTCCCTCCATAAGGCTTATAGGCGAATTTCACAAGTCAGTAAGAATATTTGTGTTGCCACGGTCAGCGGTGCGTCCCTAACAATGTTTCTGATTTCATGGCCTCTTGCCTGGTGTGGAAGAGAGATGATCCTGACCTGACTTGTTTCCCTCCAGTGGGATGGGCATGGGTATAACCCAAACATTTTAAGGGGAAATAAATTCTGACACAATTTAAAGCATAGCTTTTTCACATCATAGAGGAAACTTTTAACATCACTGTAGACAGCCAGGCTGGTTTGGCCCAGCATTTACCCATTTTTTGAAAAATATCACTAGTATTAATACAGCTTGTATCCAACCTAGCTGTTCACTGCTGAGACCACCCCAGGACAGTAAATGCTGGGTAGTGGTCTCTCGCCACAAACGCATCCCTCCTTTGTCTGGTAACACACATTGTAACAGTGCCAGTGCTACAGCCATAGAAAAAGTCGAGTTGCTCTGCAGGCTTCTGAGCTTCCCTGGCCCTGAGGAGAGGACCTCCTGTCCTGTCAGGCACAGGCCCCCGCCAGACCAGGGAACAGGAAGGTGCCAGGTCAGAGCTGCAATGTGCAAGTGCAGCCCTGTAGTTCCTGCATTGGGTCCAAAGGGGCACAAGGATCACCTCAGGGCCTCATCTCACACCCTACTGCCCCAGCCAGGGAGCAGGGGAGGTCAGGGAGGGGGTGGAACTGGGGGCAGCCCCAGCCCAGGACTTCAGGCACCTATGTGGGGCACAAGTCAGCACGTCACGGCTGAGACCTGCTGCTGTTATCCTTCTTTGAATCATGAGCTCTGATGACAAATATACGTTGCTTTGTTCTGAAATAAGCAGTGCCGTCACTGAAAAAGGGGAAGGTACAATTCCAGCAGAGTGATATTTGCTCCTTTAAGCATATCTGATTAAAGATACTTATTGTTCTAAACCTATTGTTTTAAGCCTTTGGTTGAAATCTCGTCTCTGTGGTCTTTCTGATTATATTTATACTCTCACTTGACATTGGGTGGCAACAGTTCTACAAACACACTATTCATTAATCCCTTTCCTCCTTCTCCTCCAATATTTTCACAGTTCAAGTGCCAAAGCAATAAATTGGAAGTGGTTATCAGTTTTGGACACTTTTCAAAGTGTCAAAAGGCCTTTCCCAGATCTCCCAGGTAACTCACCAGACCAATTTTTGGGATCCTGTAAGATACATGGTTGTGTAATGAGACCAAGAGCTGGTAGGATTTGTTGAAACTTGTCCCTGTTTCTAGTCCAAGAAAAGAGGTGATGTTGCATATGACAGCTGCAGTCTTGAAATGGACAGCCAACAAGAAAAAATGAATACACTATTAAGTAAAAGAAGCATCTTAGCAACTGTTAAACGCAAGTTTCTCTTTCCATGGCTCAGTCCTCTGAGGGGATAGGATGAGATTCAGCCAGAAGCACCAGATTTCACAACTAGACTGTATTATTAGTGGTTTGTTGTTCCAGCTAGGGTTTTTGGCCTTTGATTTTGATGAATGTTCATGTGATCTTCTATTCAGGCAAATTTGTTTTCCATTAATCTTGCTAAATTATCTCAAAACGTAATTGTTCTGTCTGAGTCACTCAAAAAAGTAACCTTTGATGCAGATACAAAGCTGAAAGAAACCCCAGGCCCCAAATCCATTACAAGTTAAGTTGTACATCATTCACAGTATATCTAGTTAGGTTCCAGCACTGTTCTCCCTCATTGACTTAACCACTCTAATTTATTTCTATATATTTGAGTTAAAGGATGTTCAGCCTGTGATTTCTGTGACAGCTGTGTCATTGTTGTGGGATATTTCTGGGATGACACTAGCAGCCCCTGTCCTGCTTAGGCCAGGCCTCACAGTGAGCTCTGCTTCAATAAAAATCTTAAGACAGAGCTTTTTCCAGTTCTTTGCCTGTGCGTACGACAACAGTGGGTGGTTTTCCATCTCTTGTGACTCTAAAAAGAAAGCTAGGAAGAAGGTCAGATGATACGTGAGTTACAGCCAAACACTGCCAATTCTGGCAAGTGTACTCTTAAGCTACGGCCAAGTCTCTGCATCAGTTTCTGCACACAGCTGTTCTTTTCTACTGCTAGTTATCAAAACTGCTGAATGGCCAGACCTCCAGCTCATACAAATCTACTTACCTTCAGTGCTTCCCATAGAAGTATGCTGATCTGCAACTTATGAGGCTCTGGATCTGGAGGAAAGACATAACCTGGAATAAATAGAAGAGATTGGAAAGATTGCCTTGAACGCAAGACTTTCAGTTTGCTTTTGAAAGCACCTTTAATCATAGCATCGCTAAAGGAACATGTCTTGCAAATGAGTAATTTAAAAAACTCATCTTTAATTGGAGGTTCCCTCTAATGATGTTATAGTAAAGCTATACAGTCACAAATTACTTTAAACTCTCTTTTATTGACTGAACTTCAAGTAATTTTAGGTATTACACCTGCCCCTGGGCCAATTCTTGTGGTTTAAGAACTGTATTCTCTTCTTTTAGTTGTGGTATGACATGCCCATGCAAATGGGAAACCAAGTACTGCACAGGGAAACCAGCTAGTCACTGGCTGTCATCAGCCTGTGAAAACCAGTATGGGCCAAATTCTAGCCTCTTTGAGCTCTTACAAAAGACATTAAGAGTCTTTTGTAACGAGAGGTTTAAAAACATTCAGGCAAGAGATGGTGAGAATGTGGGGTTTTTTCATTTTCCTTTTTTTTGCTGTACCTCTATAAATAAAATGCAAACAGCAGTATCCTGGTAGTTTTTAGGCAGAAGGAACTTGAAAACCATTAAGCTATTATTTGGGCAGGCTGGGCCCAAATCTGCAAGCCTTTTCTAAGGCAAATGGGCAAGAGAAAAGTCAGACACTCTGTGGGCAAATCAGATGGACTTAAAAACTGGAAGACAAGAGCTGTGCTTTTCTCCTGGCTGAAAAGACAGCCAGTTGCAGACAACAAAGAGCTTTTCACTGCTGTGTCTTTGTAATGAAAAAGAGCCTGTCTCTCTAGTGTGGAGCTGTGTAGGCTTCTGTCTTGACTTTAAGGACAGTCAGAAGTAGTAATGTGCACAGACAGACTGTACGGTAGGGTTCACCTTTTAATCCTCTCCTGGGTCCAGTGTCATTAGGACACGTAGGGGATGCCACCTGCTAAGCTGGAATAAGGCTTGGATTTTCAGTAGACATCAGGTCCTGCAAGCAAAAACAGATGCAGTGGTTTCCAATAGTTGCCTTTTGTAACAGCTGCACAAATAAATCCATAGTTTATAAAGTTCAGTGTCACAATGGCTACTGTTAAAAAACAGACAAGCTCAAACAATAAACCTAACTAAATCTAATCTTCAATTTGTAGAGAGCTTGTTGCAAAATAGATTTCATAGAGCTTGACAAGGCAACCTCAGCTTTGTGCCAATATGTCCCATTTCTTTGTTCAGGATGAGTAACACTTGATCACCAAAATAATTTCCTTTATAGTATTTTTGATGCTCTTGAGGTGCACACCTCTTATCCTCAGTAGAAAGGTGGGAGCTGCTCCGTAGCCCTTGAGGGCTGGATTTCTCCCCACATTGCCTTCTGTTAGGATTACAGGATGTTCTTTTCTTAGAATAGCACCAGACTACATCTTCCTGAATACAGTGCAGAGGAGAAAGTACCTTGCAGCTTTCTAACTCCCCACGGGAAGGCTGGGGGGTCATCACACTGCAAACAAGACTGCTGCTTCGGAGAACATCAGTCACTCACCCAGGAAAATATCTGCTTCTGGTGCTCAAGTACAATGCCCCCTGAGTGATGGGCAATGCACAAGCTGGAGGAACAATGACAGAGGTAGCTCTCGCTTTGTCCCCAGCGGGATGACGCGCCACAGAGGACGCAGTTCAAGATAAGGTCTGGCATGTTTCTGTTGCTCTTCTTCTCAGTCAGGGAAGCTGATCCGAAACACCTCTAATGTAAGATCTCAGCAGCCAGGCACTACAGCAGTGTAACTGTACAATATTGCTGGGTGCCCTTTTGAGTCCCATTAGGGTGGGTTTCAGCTGTCTTTTTCTGGAATGCATTTTGCTTAGCAAGACAGCATGGAAAACAATCTACCCAGGGATGGACTTTGCTTCCCTAGTAACTAGCTAGACTATTCAGCAGCCGTGCCTCCTGCTATTAGCCCCACAATTTAATTGGAATACTCATTCTGTCTTTTGCCATTGGTGGCCTGCAGCTCGGTATGGGTAATGGCTTTTGGTTCTGCAAGCACATCAGATGAGCTTTAAAATTACATTTGGCATTTCTCAGCTGCCACACATTGATGAAATGCTGGCTAGTGGAGGTCAGACACAGTATAACCTTGACTTCTGTGGATCAGTTCACCTTATTCAGTAGCTTTGTCCCAACTCCCACCAACCAGCGATGAGCTGGATTTGCGAGAAAATGATTGCCCACCTTTTCTGTGGCTGCTGTGCAAGCCAATTTGCTTTAAACCTGTAACTCCCTGTCTAGCATCATCTTGCACACAATGTACAGAAGAACCAGGCCCTCATCTCTTGCCTCTGATTACAAGAGGGTGACAAGAGCAGAGACTCTGACTCCTGAGGGAAAAGATGCTTCTGACTGCTCGATCGTTCCCTGCTGGCCCAACCTACCGAGTATATCTGTGCTGGGTTTCAGAGTAACACCCCGCCCTCTCTCACCTGGAGGTGACCCAGGTTCCCAAGCCACAGGGACATAAAGGTTCGAGGAAGACAGGTCATGGCTGTGCACAATTATGGATGCAATTAATTTCACATCTTCACGCCTCCTCTCCGCACAACATCCTCCTTGCTTTCCACCTTTGGGAGGAATTATCTGGTTTTACTGATGCTGCATTCTACCTCTTTAGCACTGCCTCCCCTCTCTCCCTAAAACTGCACCATACACACAATACGTTAATCATAATGTGGTGCAAATCCATTTTCCTTGGCCTTTCACCTCAACAGATCTTACACACTTGAAGAGCACCACATCCATAGGAACCATTTATCTGAGTGTGGACCTGCAGCCACTTCAGTGGTGAGAAATGAAAGTGGGAAACAACGTTCTCTAACAGGCATATTCAGGTGTGCGCGCCTGTCTGTATGTCTTGATACAGACTTGTTCAGCTCTAGATCAAGAAGTAACGAAGTCAATCAGAAATGCTCAAACCAATGCCTGGAAGAAAAATAACTGCTACAACGTTCAAGCACAAGGAACTCAAAGAGATACAGAGCACCAGTCTTGTGCTGCCTTGCAAAAAATGGGAAGGGAGGATGAATTTAGGGCAGTGTGCTATGCTACAGTTGAGAAGGCTGGCTTTAATTGTCTCTTCTTTCCCACACTTTCTGAATAATCTTGAGGAATTCAAATTGTCAAACTGTCAAAGGTGTCTACACCAAAAGCTACACACAACTGTCTAGAAGGACTTCAGAAATCACCAAAGGGTTTAAATCTCTCGGGACTTCAGCTCCCGCTTCGTCAAATAAAGATAAAAACTGTTCTCACTGCTACACCGCAAGGTCCTTGGGGGACACAGCAGGGGAAAGCTGGGTCTGTTCAGAGACAGCTTGTTGAGTAGTGGGAGGAGAAAGGGATCTCAGATGCTCTTCATTGCAAGTGAGACCTGTTAAATCCTGCCTGAAATCACAGAGATTCTCTAAATGTCAGGACAGCTGTTTCCTCTTATTCAGTGCAAAAATCTTACAGGCTTACACTCTCTAACATCCACCCCACACCTTTTTATGTATGAATTCAAACATTTGGGGCACTGAGGTTACTTCTTCCCCTTTCTATTAACAGATGATGCATTCAGACATTGAGGTGGCCAACCTCATCCTTCTCAAAGCCTTAAAGGGCAGCTGTGAGGACATGGTGAAAAATTCATCACTTGCACTAAAAACTGGATGGAATTATCATACGTCTGGGAATTTTGTCTTTCCCTCTGCTGCTGCTCCTGCCTACATGTCTTTCGCAAGTGCTCACCTGCATCTACGGTCTGATGTGGTAGCTGGAGAAAGGCACTTCCATCTACCCAGCCCAGGCTAACCGCTCATCTCTGTCCTCTGTCAGGAAGAATCGTCATCCCTCCTGCCTCCTGAGGCATGTTCTCTTGTGGCAGAAGTTCAGGAAAAAAAGCATAGCTATAGCTGGGTTTCTCAGGGACCCACACAATAAAAGCAAAGCTGACAAGACAGAAAGGCAAAACACGGATAAGAACACCAAGGACAGAACTCAGACAATTACTAACATATCCACAGCATGCCCAAAACCCGAATGTCAAAATCTGTTTTTCACTGACCTGAAATTAGAAAATGCAACTATAAGCATAATCTGATCATCATCATAACTGTCCATGCAATTCTCCCATGATCTCCTGCACTGTGAAACTATTTGAGCCTCAATCACTTATTTATCCTCTTGTTTTACAACAGCATAACTCTGCTGGTGCTGAGTTGAAGTCTGAAGTGTATCTGTCTGTTAAAGACAGTTTAGCTTAGTTCAAGTAATGTTTAGCCTGTACCATATCAGCTTCTGCTTCTGTTTCTGGAAAACTTCAGCTCAGTCAACTGCATACATGCCAGAAATGAATCAAATGTACATGGGAACTCTACATAAATACAAAATGATCTGTGACCTCATTTATTGCAGCTTATTATGCATTCATTTTCTCAACATCCACTAGGGAAAACATAGTCTGAGTGGGAGACATGCTGCAAGAAATTACATCAGTGACTCTCTCTCTCTCCAGGGTAGTCTTTTCTGCCTCAGTTTCTTCTGAAACACGTGGACAACAAATATAATTCAGGGCTAAGAATCTGGACTCCTGTATGGAATGTGATTGTAAAAAAATGAACGTCTTGCTCATTGCACAGTAAACTTACTTTATTTGCACACACTGCAAGTTAAATAAGCTTTATAAAGAAAACATATCCTGCAGCTGCACAGACTTAATGCTAACAGCACTAAATTTATCATACGGCTATTTCTTCACTTAAAAAACATGTATGTATATATATATTTATATATCTATATATAAGAAAACCACCTATAAATACAATGGAAAAATACATTCAAAAGATTTTTATAAAACTTGGTGCAGTATTAGTTTGACTGTGATAAAAATATTTATAAGAGGAGAACAGACACACAGAGAAACACACATACCTAATGTATAGTGCTTGTCTAAATCCTGAAAAGAAAATCTGGTCTTTGGTATTGCTAAACAGAGTTAGCTGCAAGTGTCTAAAGCATCTACAGTCCCAGCTTACAGTCTTTCTGACTGTGTATGCTTACCACTGTTTTGCACAGGCTTTGCTGGCTGTAAGTTTCCACAATAGTCTATAACCAGGCAGGGAAACAAAACTAGCTAAACATGTAGTGACTTCCTCCAAGGGCTCAATCCAACCTTCATTAAATTCAATGGAAAATATTCTATTGCCTTTATCTGGACTCAATGTTATACAAAATATTTAAATTGATTTGCTGTCAAAGCGATGGCCACTCAGCAGTAAAAAATAATTGTAACCCTGGAGCAAACCATGGCAGTCCCTCCCTCACCCAGTTGGGATAAGTCATGACCAGCAGCTAGGAAGTCTAGCCAGCAGTCATGGGTAACTAAACCCTGCGCACACATTAGAAGTTGCCTGCGAGGTTTTCCATCCAACATGTGAAATGCAGTATGCTGTGGCAGCTTCAATATCAAAATTTAGATTAGACTTTGTCTCAGTGGAAGCTGAAACAAATCCTAGCAGGAGTTGCAGATGCATCAATCCCATAAGCCCAGCATGACACCCAGGAACATCCCTGTTTCTACAGCAGAAGAGAGCAACAGAATTTTTCTGTATAAACCATGAATGCACAACATCCGACTGCATTTATTATCCCATCAACATTTCAAAATAATTCCCCTGTTCTAACAATTTAAAGGTTAAATGGCAAAGCCTAGGCATATATAAACTCATACGGGAACATGCATTGTACTGTATTCTGACTATACAAATGGCTGACAGATAAAACTAATTCCTAGAGTCACAGAATCACTCAGGCTGGAGGGGACCTCGGGAGGTCTCTAGTCCAACATCCTGCTCAAAGCAGTGTCAACAGTGAATTCAGATTTTGTTGCTCCAGGCTTTGTCTGGTCCTGTCTTGAAACCTGCAAGTAGATTGCAGAACCTGTCTGGGATCCTGCTTCACTGGGTAAACACTTTTTTCCTTTGGAACAGGAGAGGTGCCGACCTGACAAATTTATGACCCCTCTTTCCTGCGCAGCTCCATAAAGGGCCTGTCTCTGTCTTCTCAATAACCTCCCTACAGGCACTGGCAGGCTGCTGTAAGGTCCTCGCAAAGCCTTCCCTCCTCCAGGCTGAACAAACCCAGGTCCCTCAGCCTTTCCTCACAGGGCACGTGCTCCAGCCTCCTGACTATCTATCTCAGCTGTTTGCTGGACTCCCTCGCTCAGGTTGTCTGACAGTTCTGGTTAGCAATTTGTTTACTTGTACCAAAGTAGGTGAGGACAGAGCCTGAAAAATTATACAGATCACCATTATATTTTTGTATTGGTTTTGAGAGAGGCTTTGAATTTCTTGCCTTTCTAAAACCTCATTAGTAGCCATTAGAGAAAAGGGAAGGCAGTCAAAAGAAAACAATATTTAAACTGATTTATGAATAGAATTCCTTACAAGAGAAAAAAAATCAAGTTTTTGCTCTCTTATTCTCCCCTCCTATATGAGTACAACTCAGACTAATTATGTTAATAAGATGTCTGATGATATATGATTTCCATGTTCCACATTGAAATGGGTGGGAGTTTTAGCACTGATGTGAACAGATGTAGCATTTCAGCAAAGTATCAAAGAAAACAATCTGAAAATATATTTGAAGGGAAAAATATGATTCTATACTTATATTTTTTTTTCCTGCAAGGTAAATGCTTTTTTATCCATCTATTTTATCTTCACACTACATAAAAGCAAAACATTTTAAGAAATGGAGATAGCTCTGAAGCAGTAGGGGAAATACATACCACAGTCTGCTCCTCCAGGCAACTTCTATTACGTATATACCTTGTTTCCTACTGGGTTTTCATTTGACCGGCTATACCCTGTCTCACATATTCAACCTAGTGCAAAGCTAGACTGACAGAGAGGCAGCTTCCACAGTGATACCCTTTTAGCTGCAGCAACAGATCAAATCAACCTTTCAGTAAAAGTCTCTTTTCTACACGCTTCTGGATCAATGCAATACTGGCCATTATAGGAAAAAGGGGAAACACACAGCAGACTTAAGATAAAATGAAAAATAAATGCCTATAGTGTCAGCTGTTGACAAATGCCACAGAGTTATTGGCTTCCAATACTCATCCAAAATCATTCAAAATAAAGACATACAGTAACCTTGTTAATATCAAAATATTAGCTAGCAATATTTCCAATAGCAAAACCATACATCCAGTCCATAGTGTCTGAAAATGTTCATAGAGACATTGTGTATCAAAAAACCTTCAGGTTACATCTGCTGACTGAATGTATGCCCTTGTTATAAAGAGACGCACGCAGATTTTGGTGCATTAGCCAAACAAGTTCTGGTTGCTGTACTGTCTTCGATCCTTCAAAGAACATTGTGTTTGTCACAAACCTTGTGTAATTTGATTTTAAGCAAGAAACAAGAGAGCAGGTTCAGAACTGATGCCTATGAGTTTCTATAAATGTCCTGGAAGAACAAAATATCAGAAGTCCTTGTCCCAGCCTGAAAGTTCATCTGGAGGCGTTCCCTCTTCAGGTGGATAGCTGTCAAAGTAGCTGTAATCAGTCGGTCCAGACAACTAGGACATTAAGAACACAAACAAACGGTTGTATCAGAAGGTAACTTTTGAAAATACTCTCCATTGATTATGCACCATTTTTATTGCTACCAGTAGAGGAATGAAAGGCTATCATGATATGGATGACTTTCAATGGATGCAATTCCTCATTCTTTAAAAGATAAACCTGCAGTAATTAAATTGTACAGCAGAACAATGGCATTAGCCTCCTTACACAAAAACACTCCCCAAATACTATCAAATCCTAGATTTCACCCAAAGCCCTATAAAGTCAGTAAGAAAACAGCCACACTGCATACAATTTTGATTCAAATTTGTTTAAGACCAAATCTACACTCATGGGGTAGCTACTCAAAGCAGATCTCAGAATTATTTTTTATTTCAAAGTGAGTTTCAAATTGTTCACCCTCAATCTTTTTTCATTTTAGGGCAAAGAGGGCCCTAAATGGGCCATTTAAAAGAGGAAGCTTATTCAAGGATGTGCTCTAACTCAATAGTAAGAGAATACAGGAATAGTAAGAGAATACTCCCACTGTATGTGCCCATTACCAAGGAAAATATGTTTTTTCAGTATTTGTTTCTGACCAAACACCATTTATTCTAGCAATGGTGAAAATCTAATGCAAAGTCCACAGGCAGAATAATATTTCCATTATTTAACTGAAAAGTTACATATCGTTTTCTGTCTCTCTTTCATCCGATTTTCACTAAAAATGGCAAGCCATAATAATTCAAATGCATTTTTGGGAAATTTTGCTCTCGCCATCTTTGTAGCCAAGCACCTTTATATTAGTAAAGCATTATGATATTGAAAGCCAAAGCTGATACCTCTCTTTTTAAAGGCGATGTTAATTTCCTCACTTTCAGACCATCCCAGTTAAAACCACTCAACCACCTGATTAAAAAGAAATGAGAGACAGACAGGGAGAGACCAAGAGAGAAAGACAGATTGTTTTCTGTCATTATACTACTAACAGCTGAAAAACATGTGAACAAGGGCTATAAAACATTTTTTCATGACAACTTCTGTCCATGTGACAACACAGTTGTTAGGAGGAGGAAACTCAAGCACTGTCATTGCCATACAAGGGAGTGGTAGCAGAAGGAGCTTCAGGACCACCACATTGCATCTCCTCTGTACAGAAGTGACAGACAGTTTAATATATGCATAAGCACAGCCATGCAAAGACATATGCATTCCCTTGGAATTCCACCCTCTTTTAACAGCATGAGAAGAGGAACACAAGCAGAAAAGTCAAAGCACTTCTTTTCCCAAGCACAAACTGCAGGGCTTAGAAACAACTCAGATAAAAAGAAAAAGCAGGGAATGTTTAATTCACAGAGGACTTTCTTCATTAGAAGAAAGAGGACAAAAACCTAATATTGCTCCAGAGCTTTTAACTACCATTCTTACAAAGCAACTGTTTAAGGGTTGGGACGTCTGAAAGGCAGATGCTGAACTGGCATCAATTTCTCTGAGAACTGAATTAAACTCCTACATCAGCAACCTGCGACAAAACCAGTAAACAACAAAATGTTCTAGATAATCATGCTGAGGATTTATGTTTATATGGTTGCTTGCTGTAGTTGCACAGATACTCAATAGCAACAGAGACCTCTCTTACACAATCTGCCTGGAAGTGCCTGGATGGATTTACCAGACTGGGTTCTAAAATATTAAAAATAGTTTCAAATTAAAAACCAAATTTTCTTCTTGGCAGTCTCTTTCATTTACCTGTGCTTCTTGATGTCATTAATTCCATTCCTCAGATTGCCTAATCTTTCTGTAGGGTTTTGCCTTAAAAAAAGAGAAAAAGAATTTTAAAAATATTCTTCTTTTTTTAAAAGAGCATTTGTAGGTCCTAACTGATTGCATTTAACAGTTACACAAGGATGGAGGTTGCATACAACATGTTATCTCATAAGGAGACATAATGAGGTGTTGCTCACTGCTCCTTTCTTTTGAGGATGGAGACACTTTCCAGGAAGCCAAAACAGTGTCACTCTGCTGTGAGAAGAAGCAGAGGGAAAACAACTGGTTGAATTCTAGTTGCACAACTTTTTTTTCTTGGCCAGCAGGTCTGGTCATGAGTTACAAAAGGAGGCAGACCAAAATTTGCAGCTACAAAGATCCTTTCAATCCTGCTACACAAACACACTGTATACTGTTCCTAGTGCCATGAATGAAATCCCACTGGAGCTAGGAGTTCAAAGTCAGCAGTGTTCCCAGCCACAGGTTGTGCATGCCACTATGCACTAACGCTTCTGGGTTACGCTGGCCCTTTTGAAATACCGCCTTTCTGCACATTTTCAAGTGGGCTTAAGTCAGTCTTTAAGTGCCCTATGCTTTCTGTAGAAGCTATACACCTAAGTAATTTTGGAAGCACTTTTTTAAAACACTGAGCTTGATAATAAAATTAAATTCTTTAGCTCTTTCCTTAGCCTACACTAAATAAGTTTTCCCTAAGACGTATTTTAGAAAAAAAATCACAGCTACGGAGAAAGCCTAGAGCCTGCATTTCTACATGACACCTCTGCAGACTAAGAGGTGTGACATACACTCACGAGGCATGCATGTGTACTGAATATAATCAGAATAGACCATGCTGGGCATAACAATTTTAAATGAAGTCGCCAGGAATTCAACATTTCAGTCTGGATCTTAAATAGCTCAATCCATCTACACCCAAGCTCTGCCACAAAGTGCCCCTCCTACCTGCAGAGTCTGCGGATTAAATCCTCAGGCCGCCTTGTTATTATTTTAGGAAAATCCAGCTTTTCAATGCCTTTGAGAATCAAATTATATGTCATCATTTGATCAGCCCCAGAGAATGGTGGACTAGAAAAAGAAAGCAACACTGATAAATGGAATGGCTGGCAAGAGCAGATGTGGCCATTTCTCATCAAAGCAAATATTTGAGAATATGGAAAAAACCCCACCTTCCTAGTTTTACAACCTTCAGCCTTTCAGTCTGTTTAAGATATTAGAAAGGTTTGAAGCTGAGAAGCTGCCTGTAGGTACCAGGAAAAATGCATGATCATACATGTCCGTCTAAGCTAGCTGTGCCTCCAACCTAACTCAGAGAAGCTTCCATGTTGTACTACCATTGAGCACTCACAAAGAGTTGCCATGGAAGTGTGCATGGAGGCAAAGAACGAGCCCTGCTTACAGTTCACCCACTCCACTATACCCTGTCACCCACCAAAGGGGAAAAGAACAGTCTGTTGTCAGCTGTTCCTCGCAGGAAACATCATCATCAGTTAAAGGACCTCTACACCTGCCACTTATAGCCAGTGTCTGGCCCTTTCCTTGAGCAGATAAACCAGAATTGAGAATATGTCCCACACTTTGTCTGTGGCATTTCTGAAATGATGGAAGATAAAGACATGCATAAGAGGCAAAAAGAAGTATCATTTTGCAAGTCATTCCTGTTTACTGATGGGAAAAAACCAAACCCTTTTTTTTAAAAATAACCTTGAAAATGTTTCTAAAAACAAACAAGGTAAGAACTTGGAGTAGGAGCCACTTACCTGCCAGTAAGGAGTTCATACACAAGAATCCCAAGGGACCAAAAATCCACACTGAAGTCATGGCCTTTACTCAGAATGACTTCAGGGGCAACATACTCAGGGGTTCCACAAAACGTCCAGGTTTTCTGCCCTGATCCAATCTTCTTTGCAAATCCAAAATCAACCTGATCAAAATCAAGATATGCTGCACAATGAAGAGGTGTTTTTCACTTGGAAGCCTTAAGGTCTTAATTGCTTCCTCACTTCCTGCAAAGACCTGAGAGTTGCCAGTTTACAGCTAAAACAATTACACAGTGTTGTTGTGAAGGAGAAAGAAGTAATTCCACTGGATTACCAAATGTTACAGAACAGATCTATTTATTTTCATGAGTGATTTCCTGAATTATTTTCCTTTTAGATAGAACAACCCATGCTTTCCTTGAGGACATGAGATTTACAGCCCATGGAAAATGGTGGGTTGCTCATCGTCCTCAGAGTGGATATTTCAAGCTCTTTGAAGGGTATCCTCTGCACTTTTCACTGTCACAGTCAAGTATGGCTGGAGCTCTTTACTGTATTCCCTTTCTAGAGAGATAATATAGAACCAGCTTGAGGCTGGACAGGGAGGTAATTCTGCACCTGGGAAATGTGGTTCCTGCTTTTACATTAAGATTGGCTGCTAGGAGAAATTATTTTTGCTGTTTATGCTGTGGCAAGAGCTCTCAGAGGCTGCAAATCCCCAGTTTGTCTGTGGCTTGCAATGGCTTTGTTTCTCACTGTGCAATGAGCAGCCTGTCCTCTTTTCTACTGAAGCATAAGGGTTATTAAATGCTGGGATCCTGGTACTATAATTACATGCCGTCTATTTATATCTCCCCTGCAAGGAAACAGGATACAGGCACAAAAGCATAACATTACAAAAGGATTACATCTTACCAGTTTTATATATCCTTCAGCATCCAAAATTAAATTTTCTGGCTTCAGGTCTCTGTAGATAATTCCTATGTGATGTAGATAGTCAAAAGCCTCTGTCACACACCCAACACAGAATTTGGTAGTGGCTTCATCAAAGCTGCCTCTGGAACAAAAATAATCACTATCCTTGCAGACAATTAACTTCTGAAAATGCCTCGCTCATTAACCAGATAACATATAACACTCAGAATATTAACAGCTTTTTTGCACTGACATTAAGTACATCACTCGTGGTTGAAAACTGAACCAAACGTCTTTTTATCGGATAGCCCTTGAATAGAGAACCTACTCAGCAGACACATGGAGCTGACTGGTGATTTTAAAGGACAAGGTTCCACTTTGTTTGCTGTTACCTGTCTCTCAGCAAGCTCCACAATTCCCCTCCAAGGCAAGCCTCCAGTAGCATGTATACATACTTACTATCTTTGAATGTGCGATATAGTCTGTGGAGACAAACAGCAGCAATTTAGGAAAAGCAAAATAAAATGCGAGACTTGCAATGGCTTTTCTCCAGAACTCATATATGCCAAACCTCATTCTTAATAATGCTGTCCAGTGGGTCAACTGGGGGTCAACTTACTTCACAATGAATGGAGAACATATCTGCTCGAGGATTTTCTTCTCAGAATAGATATGCTCTTGTTGTTTGGTGTCCACTATGTGTTTCTTCTTTATACACTTCATAGCAAAAGTCATGTTCTCATTTTTCACTTTAACCTACGAATAAAAATTATGAGTACACATGAGGCAAAGAAAGGATGTTTTACCTATCCGTTCTCAATACGTACACTGATATCCATCTTTCTGAACACAGCACAGGACTGAAATTGATGACTGTAACAAGGGACAAAATTCCAGATTTTCTGCAGATTTTCTGTATGATTTTAAGGAAAGCATCATATCTTTTTAGTGTCCCAGTCCCCACTTGTAAAATGAAAAGAAATGTTCCCTGTGTTCATTTTATGTATACAAAATAGCAGCATAGTTTGGATAGGTATTGTATTTTAGAATGAGTTTATACCACAATGGGTCCTAAATTCAATTTAACATTTCTAAACACTAGCATAATACAAAAGAACAAAAAGCAGAGGCAGTTTATGAAAAATGTTTACAAATGATTTTGCATTACACTGAAATATTATCCAATACGCAATGAAGAGATGGAAGTTAAAACAAGGCTTCCAGGAAACCAAGGAAGTGTTCTACAGCTGGCTGAGAATTCAATTTTTGGCTTATTATTCAGGTGATGCTGTAGAATTTCCAAGCTGGCAGTCAGCCAGCGCGGAAATTTGTTTTGTGAAGCATGAATCGGAATGAAACAATTGATGGTCTAACTACTGTAAAGGATTATTGACTTCACTAAAATCACAGTCTCCTTTAATTTACCATTACCTTCAGCAGCCTGCACAAGAAGTGTTCACATTTTTTCAGATGTTTGTTTGCTACTCAGCCAGAGGAGAGTGGAATTTAAGACTTTAGTCTAATGAGGCTCTTCACATCCCAGAAGCACAGCTGTTCATGCTACTAAATATGACTCAAAAGAGCCATTACAAATGGTTGGAAATTTCAGAGTGAACACAGCTCAGAGCTAGATCACACTGGTTATAGTTGCTGTGGGGGCATACCAAAGCAATTCTAACAACACAGACTATGTGATGCTAGAGATTACTTCAGGTCCAGGCAGAATCTTGGGAAAAGGCCCGCAATTCAGGGAACACAACGCAGACAGGCACATCTGTGAACTCCACGTGTATAAACTGATGAATATATGTCTAGTGACCAGGAAGATACTTTTAACAGCAGGAGATGAAGGCACACAAGAATGGATTTGTTTCTTTGAATATCAAAGTCCTGAAAATATTTTTTAACTATGCATTGCTTTATATAGAATTGCCTCTGCCTGAGAGGCACAAGCATGCAGAATATTACAGTCCTTCACCTTTTACAGCCGTTAAATCAATCATCTAAGACAGAGAACTACTTGAATATGTTTAAAACAAACCCTTACAAGCTCAACCCTTCCGAACCCACCAACACCCAGAGTTGTGACAACTTCTAAATTCTGGAATGGGGAAGGAGGGAACTGGGCTACTTTCTCTTTCAGCTCTATCATCTCCAAAGACACCTCTTTGGTCAACTGTCCACAGAAGGATCTTCCTCTGCATTAAGAAAATTAACATAAGTTAGTGTTTTCCTTGCCAGCAACCACTACTCTAATATTAATTAAAAAAATAAAATAAAAGCTTTCTTATTTCCTAACAGAATCTTAATTTCATTTTATGCAGAAGCACTTGCTTTCTGGACATCCTACAGAAGTAAATTAGAAGCGAAATGCTACTGAAGTTCACTGAGTACAATCAACAGTATTTTTGTCAAAAGCTGACCCATGATGAGGTTCCTAATTATGCAGTCAGCTGCAAAACTTTGGGCACTCCAAGTTGGAGACCCAATTTCTGAAGGATTGTGTACCAGTTCCAGTAGAATGATCAGAAATAAAAATGCAGGTATATTTCTAAACAGAAGAAAAACATTGCTAATCTTCCAATAGTGCTCAGGTTGAAATCAGAGGCAGATACACTAAAAGTGTGGTCCATAGCTAAAAGTAAACTCTTCAATAGCACTAGTGCTACACTGAAACATTAAAAATTAACTGTTTCTTTTATGTCTGCTTATTTCTATTTGAAATGGCAATTAGTCTTTTGTACAGTAATACAGTTTCATTAACTCAATCGGGAGTTAAAGTTGACCTTTAGGGGTTTTACCAGTCAAAGAACCTACCATCAGAACGCAAAAAAATATTTGAGCACACTTTCACTTCTTTTCCATGCTCAGTTTTCTCGCGATAGAGTGAATTCTTGGTTGGAAGTCAATATACTGAGATTCTATGTAATTTTTGTTTCAGAAAAGTTCTTGGACTCCATAGGCATATCCAGACAGTTTTTTTTATAGTGATTGCTGTCATTCCTAGGGGCCCATCTCCATCAACTACCATCCATGATTTTAATTACATATCTATCACTCTTTTTTATGATTACCTACTAAAGATGTGCCTAACAAATGATCTGACTTACTTCGCATGTCGCTTTTCATCAGCCCAGGCCAGATTAGCCACATAACCTTCAAGGTAAGTTTGGAGCTCCTCATAAGTTCCAACAGTTTGATTAAATGTCCTAAAAACATGAACGAAACAGTATAAACTACTGAACATACAGTGGAAAGAGAAAGAAACCAGTATCTGTGCTGCTGCACCAAAGCTTTACATTGCCTCTTAAGTCATGACCCACACTGAGCTTTACACTATCACTTTGACAGTACAAGTTTTAAGAGCTTTGAAGAGGCGGTAATCAGCTGAAGTACCAAACTTGGTATGCCAGAGGGTAGAGGGACAGAGTTATTCATGTTATTCGTTATGTTTAAATAATTCGAAGCAGGCTAGGTATACTTTGCCTCCCACAAGCACTACAGTTATTAAGCGTGGTTCCACCATCCCTATCACAGGAACCAGCTTGGCTTGAGTCCAGGCTATCAGTCCTTCCATCTCAACGGATAGAGCCCTTGGTATGCAGTGCCAAAGTGATTGAGATTACCTCTCCTGCTTCACAGATGAGTAACAGCACTGTGGGAAGAACAGACTTAGAACAGACTATTTCAGTTGGAAGGGACCTACAACAATCATCCAGTCCAACTGCCTGACCAATTCAGGGCTGACCAAGTTGAAGTATGTTTGTTGCCCTCCTCTGGACACATTCAAGGACCCTAACATCCTTCTTAAATTGTGGAGCCCGGAACTGCACACAGTGTTCAAGGTGACACTGCACCAACACTGAATACAGCGGGATAATCACCTCTTTTGACTGACTGGTTGAACTGTGTTTGATGTACTCCAGGATCCGGTTTGCCCTCTTGGCTGCCAGGGCACACTGCTGACTCATACTGAGCCTGCTGCCAACCAGCACCCCCAGATCCCTTTCTGCAGGGCTGCTCTCCAGCCACTCCTCTCCCAATTTATATTTGTGCCCAGCATTACTCCGTCCTAGGTGCAGAATGCGATATTTTGACTTGTGAAATTTCATCCCATTAATCGTTGCCCAATGCTCCAGTATATCTAGATCCCTCTGCAAGGCATCTTGTCCCTCAAGAGAGTCAACAGCACCTCCCAGTTTGGTATCATGAGCAAACTTACTAATGGCGCATTCAACTCCTGCATCCAGATCGTTGATAAATGTATTGAACAGAACTGGCCCTAGAATTGAACCCTGAGGAACAGTGCTGGTAACTGGCCGCCAGCCAGATGTAGCCCCATTCGCTACAACCCTTCAGCCAGTTCTTCACCCAGTGCACCGTGAACCCACTCATCCCACAGTTGGACAACTTGTCCAGAAGGATGCTATAAGATCAAAAACTCTCATTAAAATCCAGAAAAACCACATCCACCGCCTTCCCTTCATCCACTAGGTGACTGACCTTATCATAGAAGGATATCAAATTAGTTAAACAGGACTTTCGCTTTGTGAACCCATGTTGACTGTGCCTGACGATTGCATTATTCTTTAAATGCCTTTCAGTAGTACCTAGTATAATCTTCTCCATAATTTTGCCAGGAACTGAGGTTAGACTAACAGGTCTGTAGTTCCGTGGGTCTTCCCTTACGTCCTTTTTGTAAATTGGAATAACACTGGCTAGCTTCCAGTCAGCAGGAACCTCCCCAGATTCCCAAGACCTTTGGTAGATGACTGAGAAGGGTCCTGCCGTAACATCCGCTGGCTCCTTCACTACTCTGGGATGAATCCCATCAGGCCCCATGGACTTGTGAACATTCAGGTGATACAGCTGGTTCCTTACAATTTCAGTGTCCACAAATGGAAAGTCACTGTTGCCACACTTGTGGTCCTCTGACTCAGGGGACTGGGTAGCCCAAGGTCTACAAGTATTATTAAAGACTGAGGCAAAAAAAGCATTGAATGCCTCCGCTTCTTCTTCATCCCTATTAGTCAGATGACCACCTTCAACAAGTATCAGTCCAATGTTTTCTTTAGACCTTTTGCTATTGACATACTTATAAAAGCCTTTCCTGTTATCTGAAACAACACTGGCCAGTTTCAACTCCAATTGAGCTTTGGCCTTTCATGTCTTCTCCCTGCATATACGAACCACAGCGCTGTAATCTTCCTGTGAAGCCTGACCTCGCTTCCAGAGATCATAATACAATTTCTTTTTCTTCTTGAGCTCCACAAGGAGTTCCCTCTTCCGCTAAGCTGGTCTTCTGCCTGGCTTGCTTGACTTACGACACAGTGGGACTGGCTGTTCCTGTGTTTCTAAAAGGTGGTTCTTAAAGACTGACCAGCAATCATGGACTCCTAAGCCCTCAAAAGCAGATTCCCAGGGTACCCTGCCAAATAGCTCCCTGAATAGCTTAAAGTGTGCTTTTTTGAAATCCAGGGTAGCAACTCTGCTGTCCTTTCTTCTCATTACACAAAAAAATTTTAAACTCAACCGTTCCATGATCACTGTGGTCAAGACAGCCACCTACCATCACACCTCCCATGAGTCCTTCTCTATTTGCAAATAGCAAGTCTAGGAGGTCATCTTTCCTAGTTGGCTCACTGAGTACCTGTGACAAGAAGTTATCTCCTACAAACTTCAAGAATTTCCAAGACCTGCATCACAGTAGTATGATATTCCCAGTTATGGCTAGGAAGTTGAAATCTCCATAAGGACAAGGGCTACCGATCCAGAAGTTTGTCCTAATTGCCTACAGAATAACTCATCAGTGCTTACATCCAGGCTGGGTGATTGGTAGTAGACACCCACTACAACATCTCCTTTGTTTTCCATCCCCCTAATCCTCACCCAGAGGTTCTCAACCACATCATCACTAACTGTAAGGGCTGTATAATCAAACCTCTCCCTTACATATAGTGCGACACCTCCACCTTGCCTGCCCTGCCTCTCTCCTGAACAGCCTGTCCTCCACCTCAGCACTCTAACTGTAGGACTCATTCCACCAAGTCTCACTAATACCAATATCGTAGCTCTGAGAGCTGTCCAGTGCTTCCAGTTCATCTTGTTTGTTTCTCATACTGTGTGCATTGGGGTACAAGCATTTCAGATACACTCCTGAGCCCTCTGTGCTCCCAGGAGCAGTGTAAATGTTCCCAGTAGTATTGCCATGCTCTGGTGATGTCATGCCAACCCTTGGTTTACCTACTGCAGTCCTGTTGGTATCCCCTTTCCCTAGAACACACCAGCTTTGGCATGCTTCTCTGCAACCTATTTGAACAAGCTAAAGAAGAGAAGACGAAACTGCATTCACAGCTCAAGATGCCATTTCCTGGGTTGAGGTAGAATATTAGCCCTCAGAAGGAGCCCTTTTGGGGATTCAGCAAGGAAAAGGATGGTGGGTGTCCATATTCCAAGTAAGCATCCTTACAGCTAGCCCTGAGAATTGTGGGTTTGCTGTTTCACTTTCCACTGGGAGCTTCTTTTTTATATCTTCCATCTGTTACATTCTTTTCCACTTTAGAAAGTGTAAAATTGGCCTCTACCTGACAAAACCAGGAATGTGGCTGCATGTCCCCCTCGACAAAAGGACATCCCTAAACCAGGGACACACAGGGGCTTTTTTTATTTCCTGAGCCAATGAATAGCACTTAACAAATGTGAAACATCACCACCATAAGGAGAGAAAGAAAATAATAACTCTGAACTACTCCTAAGCTTCTGTGCTCCTGCACCTTCTGTCAGTCTCCCTTCATGACGTCTTTGTCTAAAGCATAGCCACAGCTCAGTATTCCAAAAGCACAACCACTTGTTCAGTATTCACTTAAGAAAACATTGTGATTGTGCCTACAGTGAAATCACATCTTATTGTTAACGTGCTGGAAAGAGGATGCAAGTCTTTCATTAAATTGTAGCATGATACTTACTCTCTATCTATAACGAGGCACTCCACATTGTATTCATCTGCAATAACGTTTGCTGATCTGACATCATCACTAAGAATTGAAACAGATTAGAAGAATTCAGAAGCATATCAAAATCCTCAACGTACCTCATACTGTACTCACAGAGGGTCACAGCTGCTATAGGTGAAACTCCTTGAAGGCCTCTGCAGCCTGTATCTGGATTAATATTGCTGAACCAAATACACAATTATAGCATTTAACTAGTCATTATTATTGTCTAGCACAGTATTTTTTCCAGTTTCAATAAGGTTTGGATCATAGTTTCCTTTAGCAACCTTCCAAGAAATTAGCATTACATCAGGATTTACTACTCATTTCTGAAATGATCCTCAGACATTCCAGAAACCAAATGATCCCCAGTCAATCACCCACATAAATATGTGCTATATGAGCTATTTGTCTCATAGGTCATATCTTCTCTGTACTTGTCTTCTCTGTTTCTTACTATCATGGGCACTGGCACAGAAACAACAGCTCAGTCCAGTAGTGATGGAACTTATACATGCTATGAGTCATAGAGAGGCTGGCACAAGTTTTCATCACAGCTTTTACTGAAATATAAAAAATAAGCAACAATGCAGAGAAGGCCACCGTTTCACTTTTTCAGGGAAAACCAAAGGTAGATGACAGTGTATACTTTCAATTTCTCCCTGCAAAAACCAAAACATTAAAACAAACTCAGCCATAGCCTTCATCTGTTGACTTTACAATCAAAACAAAGTTTATATTCAAAACAGCCATGAGTTGTATAATCTGACACATAGTGATAGGTCAATTGAAATACTATACATTGTGAATCAGACAATATGAACTAACCTAATGAGAGCCTTTTCTCCAAAGTAATCTCCTTTATGTAGGTTTTTAATCAGCTGAGGCTGCAAGTGATCTGCAGTACTCTGGGTAACTATCACCTGGAAAGTACAGGAACAAAAATTTAGCAAGGTAAGTTTCAAAGTATTGCGCAGTTTCCCCTTCTTTTCTGTGTATTTTATAAATGTCTTAAACTCAGTAATGATGCAAAAAGAGTTACAAATATATATAATTACTCCCTCCTCTCAAAAATTAAAACCATTGAATGTTCCGTGACACCTCTCTGATTTTTGCTGAGATGGAAAAATGAATATATTAATTGTTGCCCACCCCCCCAACATTTTCTCGTTATACCTTTTAAAACAGAGCAAAATAAATAACATTTTAATGAAAAATCTGACAAATACTTCAGTTCCCACAGTCGGCAGGCATCATATGAGCTTTTTGTCTTCTCAGCTAAACAGATTGTCTCCAGAAACATTAACTAACATTACCCCTCTCATGAAACTCTGCTTCCACAGTGGCACACGTTCTGCTGATGCCCACAGCAATTAGCAAAAACCAAACCAAAGTATCTCCAGACACAGACATGTTTTGGAAACTTGAAACCCCTACTGGAAGTTTATTGATGAAAATTCTCCTGATTTGATTCTTGAGAGTCCTGTGTCAGCCTCCAGTGTAACAGCTGATGGATAAAGGCTGCTGCCTTACTCCCCTGGGACTAACAAATGAAAGGAATAGACCCTGAGTCACCTAGAAGGCCATTCTCTATTAAATCTAGGACTCCTTATTTCTTAGATATTTCATATATTGAAACATCCAGGAGAAGACATAGGATCAAATCTCATTTACAAAACATTGACTTTATGTCTCTGCTACTGTGTCAAGAGGTTTCAGGACATACTTTAATCACATTATAATTATTAGAAGAGTATAACATGGGTACATTGTGAATTAAAATTAGGCCCTGAATCTCTGAAATGCCGCTCCAGGCTTTTATCACAGTACTGTGAACTTTACAGCATCCTCAAAAACTCTCTGCACAGATTTTACTGAAGACCCCAGCCCTCAAGGTAGCTTTTGAAATACAGGTGTTTGTATATGTTACTTTATAAGTTAGGTTTTTTTATATCTTACCTTTCCTTTTGCTATTATAAAGAAGGTATTCCCTTCTTCTCCTTCACGTATAACATAATCTCCCTTGTCATAGTATTCCTGTTGCGGGGGAAGAGAAAGACAATATTGTCCAATTAGTCTCTGAAAATTCTGATTACTATGCAGAGTTCTTAATACATCTGGATGTTCACTGATGTTTAACTTCCTGTCTCCTGCATATGCGGCATCCCATAATATATATAAGCATTCCACTATATAAAGCATGGTGGCCAATCTGTAGCATATCTTAATGCAGCAGCACGTTATTTCTTTAAAAAAATATTAACACTGGTATCATCCTTGTGAAGCAGGGGAAAATGAGGAAAAAAATATCAAAAGATCTTAAAAGAGTTCTAAATAAAAATCCCATTTCCAAAAGTAATTTTGGGCTTGACACCTCAGTGGAAATGCCTAAATCATCTATTGCAAGCTACCAAAGCACCGACTTTTCTGTCTCTCCTAAGGAATCCTGCCTTCATTACCTAATAGTTTAACTTTCAATCAAGCATTTTTTCCATGTTAACTTTCAGCTTTGTGATCGGTGAATTTTTCTCCTCTGAGTGTCTCCTAAAAGTTCTCCCTTGCCAGGGATCCCACACAAAAAAAAAAAGTCACTGCTTAGGATACTGCTGTGCTAAGGCCATTTGCCGTTTCACATAATCAACACCATGATCTCCTCATCCCCTTGTGCTATGGCCATGCATCACTCTATCTGCCTCCTCCGACTCATTGGGACTGAGGTTCTTAGTTTTCTGAGGAACTTCTGCTCACCATCTGCAGAACTGTTCCAAGACTGGGGTTCCTACAGACTTTCCCTATACAAAAAGCATTAATAGTTACCACTGGTCCTGGAAAACATCGCAGCTATGACTATATATCAAGCCTTTACCTCCAAAGGCTGCTGGCAGATGCAGCCCTAAGACACATAGATATCCGGCTGGTTTCATATGTTGAAGTAGTAAGGCCTTATTTCCCTTATATTTTGCACTGTATGTAGTCCAAGGCATATGAAAGTATTACATATCCATGTTGCAAACAGGTAAGGTGTGATTCCCAAAAAAGAGTCAAGAGACCTGGACAGCAACTTTGTGCTTAATCTTAATAAAGGCTAGATTACACATCCTCTTATCTAATTGCTTGACTCCTCCAATGCCAAAGATATACCTTACTTTTATGCCACTAAATGTTATTATTTGCTATTGCACTCTGGCCACTCTAAAAACACTGTCATATTAAAAAAAGCTTGGGTTTTTTTGTTTTTACTTATTTATTCTTCTTTGCTATTTTGAAAGCTTACTGAATACTATTTAGAAAAACTTAACAGTATCTTACCACCTCCAGGCAGTCCATGATCTTGGTTAATTTATCCTCAGGTAAGTTTTTCAGCAGGGACACGCTTCCAGAAAACAGAAATACAAAACAAAAAAAAAAACCCAAGGTAGTTATCATTAACACTTTTTTCATAATCTCTTCTCATCTATACAATTTGTACAACCACATTTTGTAACTAGCTAAACTGGTGGTGCTATACAAAACACATAATATACAAATAGATCTTAATTTGGAAAGTTCAAGCATTATCATCGTGGTTTTTTAGATAAACAGAACTTGCACAACTTACAACTTAGAAACAGGGCAAATGTTGGTCAGTTTGTAAATCAAGTTTGTATTTCAGTAGGGGAAAAAACTCTAGCAGGTACATGGACTAATTTCAAAATTCAGTCATACGGAATCCATTAATTGCAAAACCAAGACGTTACGGCAATTCAATAATATATTTTCAAATGCACTGCAGACACTGCAAAATCAGACAAAAGTAGCAACTTCAGTTGAACCCCAGTCTTGGAACAGTTCTGCAGATGGTGAGCAGAAGTTCCTCAGAAAACTAAGAACCTCAGTCCCAACTACTTGGACAACTAACAAAGGAGAATCCAACTACAGTGATGACTTAGTGAACTTGCTGGTAAGAATGAAAAAACTTCCCACCCTGAGCACTCGGACTGGTAAAAGTTAGGAAATCAGCTCTCTAGCTACTTAGGTTCAGCAAAGAAGTATTTACAGAAATCAAAAATGGAGATGGATGCAAAAATACACAAGACATTCTATGCATGGCCAGGCTTGAGATCTCGATTTGAAGCCATAACAGAATGGTCATTCTTTGTTAAAGAAAGAAAGTATGAAATCAGCAACTTATGGTTTGGAACCTCTAATTTGGCCTTCTTCCTAAGGAAAAGCACTGTACAACTCTCAGTGTTCCCTGTAGGAGAGAGAATTATTCTACTCTCTGCAGATTTCCTGCATAGTAATTTATGTTGGAATTAGTTCATAAATTAAGAGAGACATGCAGCTCTCATATTCAAGTCTCCAAGAGATGAGGAATACTCCTTAATCTACTCCAGCAGCAAATTAACTTCTAGTTGGAGGATTTATTTAACTCTCTCTATTTAATATATTGTTTTCACTTCTAGCCATGTAACCTTCCTATACATTTATCCCATTACTTAAAAGCATTCAAACACCTATTGTTGTTTCCTAATGTAATACAGGAGAAAAACAACCAAAATGAGAAAAATGATTTTGTGAATCCTAAAAAAATGAAGAGAGGTAAATATTTAGGTTTTTGAGGCCCTTTGCATTAAGAGCACCTCTTTCTCTCTCTAAGACAAGCGCAGTATTGTTGTGCAGCTTAGGAAGTAGCCCAAACCAGTATTAGAAATAGAAATGCATTATATTACCTTCTAAGGAAGTTTCTGTATTGCTCTTGTCTTGTTTGTGCTGTCACTCTCATGATATTTTGAAACACTTCTCTGTCCAATGCCCATGTTTTAACATTGGTGATTGCTTTAAGAAAACAAAAACCAACAACAAAATCAACAATGTTTCCAAATGATTTGTAAGAAGATATTACAGTATCAGGTCATGGTACAAGACAGACTAACTCTTTCAAAATGCCCGAGGCCAAATTTAAAAATATCCAGCACCTACTGCAATCAGACTTTTAAAATAATTCAGCTCCCACTTAAACAATGCTCACTAAAGTAAGGCATAGATTTCCAAATGTTTCCTCCATGGATCACTTTCCATGCAACACCACAGGCTGAGTAACCTTGAAAACCTAGGCATTTACTATGAGCACAAACAGGGCTGAACACTTGTGAAGATCTACTCCTAATCATGGACAGTCATTGCACTCCAAAGCTGCAATGTAATCTGCAAAGGAGCTGACTTGAAAGAAACAAAACTTCGCTGAAGTTTTTCAAAACTTATGAGGTAAATGTTGAATACTATGGCTTGGATCCATCTCTAATTTAAACTACATGCAAGTGTTTGTGAGATACGCAATAAGTTAGAAATACCAGAGGTGAAGAAATACATTGCATTTCATTTAATCCTGTGATCCTCACACAGTTTTTCTCCAATGTAGGCATTTTATAAGGGAATAAAGGGTAATCAAAACATTAATGATTATCTTTTGAAAGGTAATCGAAATATTAATATAGTAAGCATGCATAAGGTCCAGCATCAAAGATACAAACCACTAAGCGGCCTCTGTATGCAATCACTGACACAACAGAACATATTGCCCTTATTTTTTTTAAGCAAAATAAGGTGATTCTATTTAATTTAATCATTTCTTTTAAAAGATGCTACACCATATTCAGCAGTTTTCCTTCTCTCATAAGAAGGAACAAATCTGTTTTCTCTGGGATAAAGGAAAGCTACAGAAAAAAATTAGAGCAACTGATTTCCTCAATTTATCATAAACATTGAATTATTTTTAAAGGAAAGAAAAATGCCAGGTTTAAAACAACACACAGCCATCGGTCTTTGTACTTAACCCTGATATACACTCTTAACTGGCTCTTAACTGCCATTTATCAAAATAGCTCAAAAAATATTTTTGGATGCTGGAAGAGAGAACAAAGGTATTGCTTTCGGTTTATTTTTCTCCTAAATAACATCTTTCAGTTTACTTCGCACGAAGAAAATATGGCAAGTATCCAAGCTATCATGAATGCATTTCCTGTATCTTGCACCTTAACTAAATAAAGCAATTACATAGCTAGAAAAAAGCCTGTAATCTCAAAGATGAGACAGAGGAATTGAAATTCAGAAACATAGGACTAAATCACACTCCCAGATTCAAATACAGCTACTGCATGTAAAGATGCTGCTGAGTAGCAGCACCCATTGAAATGCTGTCTGGCTACAGTCCTTCACTTGTCAGTTTTCAAAGACTGCAGGTAAACGGTGTCACTAGATCCAGCATCAAGAAAGGGTTTTCACATGTATATTTACCAGTGAGTGACCAGGAGCATGGCAAATAGGACAGGCAAACAGGGCGTGGCGCGTCAGAAAGGGCATGGCGCGGCAGTTTGCGTGGCAGTTCGCGCAGGCAGAGCGAGCAGGCAGCTGTCGAGCTCTCCTTGTGGTCTACGCCCTCCTGGAAGAGGCCTAGCCATGGTTTCCGCTCGGACAAGAGCCATCACCAGAAGGGATGTGGTGACGCAGACGGAGCTCCCACTAAAACATGCAGCCACCCAGGTCTCTGGCTGCAGGGAGTGCCAGAACCTTGCTCTGGTGACAAGGTACTGCCGAGACAACACCTCCGTGAGGTGCGAGCAGGTGGAGGATCTGCTCAGCATGGTGGCAGAGCTGAAAGAAGAAGTTGCAAGATTGAGGAGTATCAGGGAGTGCGAGAGGGAGATAGACTGGTGGAGCCAGTCCCTACCATCCCTGAGATGACCAGGCCGGACAGAAGCATCAAGTGAGGGAGAGGCTCCCCTGCCCTTGTACAGTCAGACAGAGGGAGGGGACCCAAGACAAGGAGAAGGATGGATGCAGATCCCAGCTCGGCGCACCAGGCGAATCCTCTCCTGGCCCACCTCACCTCTCCAGGTGTCCTTACACAACCTGAGGGCCAGAAGGATGAAGATACAGACAGGGATCCATCCAAAGGGTTCACTGGGGGGAAGCAGTCAGCCCCGCACATTACAACGGCCATCGGCAAGAAAAAAAGAAGGGTAATTGTCGTAGGTGACTCCCTTCTGAGGGGAACAGAGGGCCCGATCTGCCGACTGGACCCATCCCATAGGGAAGTCTGCTGCCTCCCTGGGGCAAGGATAAGAAACGTTACCAGGAAGCTCCCCAGACTGGTGAAAGCTTCCGATTATTATCCACTAGTGGTTGTTCAAGTCGGCAGTGATGAGATAGCTGATAGTGGCATCAAGACAATCAAAAGGGACTTTAGAGAGCTAGGGCGATTGCTTGAAGGATCAGGAGCACAGGTGGTGTTTTCCTCCATCCCATCAGTAGCTGGGAGGCATATGGAAAGGAACAGGAGGACCCACCTCATCAACACGTGGCTTGGAGGCTGGTGCCAGCGATGGAATTTTGGGTTTTTCGACCATGGGGCAGTTTACATGGCACCAGGCCTGCTGGAGTCAGATGGGGTTCACCTGTTGCAAAGCGGGAAAAGGATCCTGGCCCAGGAGTTAGCTGGCATAGTTGAGAGAGCTTTAAAGCTTAAAGAGAGATGTGAAGGGGGAAGGGGATAAAACCAGTCTTGCTTGGGATGAGCCTAGGGGTGGCATGCCTGTGTTGGTGAAGAGATCTATAGCCCAACTGAAGTGCATTTACACCAATGCACGCAGCATGGGCAATAAGCAGGAGGAGCTGGAATCCACTGTGCGGCAGGAAAACTATGATGTGGTCGCCATCACGGAAACGTGGTGGGATGACTCACATAACTGGAGTGCTGCAATGGATGGCTACAAGCTCTTTAGAAGGGACAGGCTAGGAAAGAGAGGGGGAGGGGTAGCCCTGTATGTTAGAGTGTTTTGACTGTTTTCAATTCTAGGAGAGTTAAGGAAGGGGGTCAGCAAGACCACTACTTTAGAAGGGCGGACTTTGGGCTGTTTAGGAGTCTGGTTAACAGAGTCCCTTGGGAAGCAGTCCTGAAGGGCAAAGGAGTCCAGGAAGGCTGGACGTTATTCAAGGAGGAAATCTTAAAGGCGCAGGAGCAGGCCGTCCCCATGTGCCGCAAGTTGAGCAGGCGGGGGAGAAGACTGCCCTGGCTGAACAGGGAGCTCTGGCTAGAACTCAGGAAAAAAAAGGAGAGCCTACCACCTTTGGAAGAAGGGGCAGGCGACTCAGGGGGACTACAAGGATGTTGTGAGGATTTGCAGGGAGAAGATCAGGAAGGCGAAGGCACAGCTGGAACTTAAACTGGCTACTGCCGTTAAAGACAACAAAAAAAGTTTTTATAAATATGTTAGTGACAAAAGGAGGGCCAGGGAGAATCTCCCTCCTTTGTTGGATGCAGAAGGTAACCTTGCCACGAAGGATGAGGAGAAGGCAGAGGTACTTAATGCCTTCTTTGCCTCAGTCTTTAATAGTCAAGCTAGTCATCCTCGGGTTTTTCAGGCCCCTGAGCTGGGAGACAGAGATAGGACGCAGAGTGAAGTCCCAGTTGTTGAAGAGGTGGCAGTCACTGACCTGCTCCTCCACCTGGATGCGCACAAGTCCATGGGCCCAGATGGGATCCACCCGAGGATAATGAGGGAGCTGGCAGAGGAGCTGGCCAAGCCACTCTCCATTATTTATCAGCAGTCCTGGTCAATCAGGGAGGTCCCGGATGACTCGAAACTAGCAAACGTGACACCCCTCTACAAGAAGGGTCGGAAGGAGGATCCTGGGAACAACAGGCCTGTCAGCCTGACCTCGGTGCTGGGGAAGGTCATGGAGCAGGTCATCTTGAGTGCCATTATGCAGCAAGTGTGGGACAACCGAGGGATCAGGCCCAGCCAGCACGGGTTTATGAAAGGGAGATCCTGTTTCACTAACCTGGTCTCCTTCTATGATAAGGTGACCCGCTTAGTGGATGAGGGGAAGGCTGTGGATGTTGTCTACTTGGACTTTAGTAAGGCCTTTGACACTGTCTCCCACAGCATTCTCCTGGAGAAGCTGGCTGCTCACGGTTTGGATGGGTGCACTCTACGCTGGGTTAAAAACTGGCTGGACGGCCGAGCCCAGAGAGTGGTGGTGAATTGAGTCAAATCCAGTTGGCGGCCGGTCACGAGTGGTGTTCCCCAGGGCTCAGTACTGGGGCCGGTCCTGGTCAATATCTTCATTGATGATCTGGATGAGGGGATCGACTGCACCCTCAGTAAGTTTGCAGATGACACCAAGTTGGGTGGAAGTGTCCATCTGCTGGAGGGTAGGAAGGCCCCACAGAGGGACCTGGACAGACTGGACCGATGGGCTGGGGCCAACTGCATGAGATTCAACAGGGCTAAGAGCCAGGTCCTGCACTTCAGTCACAACAACCCCATGCCATGCTACAGGCTGGGGGAGGAGTGGCTGGAGAGCTATCTGGCGGAAAAGGACCTGGGGGTGTTGGTTGACAGCTGCCTGAACATGAGCCAGCAGTGTGCCCAGGTGGCCAAGAGGGCCAATGGCATCCTGGCCTGTATCAAGAATAGTGTGGCCAGCAGGACCAGGGAGGTGATTGTGCCCCTGTATTCGGCACTGGTGAGGCCGCACCTCGAGTGCTGTGTTCAGTTTTGGGCCCCTCCCTACAAGAAGGACATCGAGGTGCTGGAGCGTGTCCAGAGGAGGGCCACGAAGTTGGTGAAGGGTCTAGAGCACACGTCTTAGGAGGAGCAGCTGAGGGAACTGGGGTTGTTTAGCCTGGAGAAGAGGAGGCTGAGGGGAGACCTTATTGCTCTCTACAACTACCTGAAAGGAGGTTGTGGCGAGGTGGGGGTCGGTCTCTTCTCCCTAGCAACGAGTGATAGGATGAGAGGAAATGGCCTCAACCTGCGTGAGGGGAGGTTTAGGTTGGATATTAGGAAAAACTTCTTCACCGAGAGGGTGGTCAAGCATTGGAACATGTTGCCAAGGGAAGTGGTTGAGTGTCCATCCCTGGAGGTAAATTAAAAGATGGGTAGACGTGGTGCTTGAGGACATGGTTTAGTGGTGGACTTGGCAGTGCTAGGTTAACGGTTAGACTCGATGATCTTAAGGGTCTTTTCCGATCTTGACGATTCTATGATTCTATGATTTACTAGTTGTGCTCAGTTACGGCATTGTACTGCTCTTCCTCCACAACAAGAAACACAGGAAAGCTGTTGGGGATGGGTGGGTTTCTGCAGTGATTTTAAGTACTCAAACACCCTTTCTTGTCCTACCTCAAAACCAATTAATGTTAATAAAGGTCTAAAGCATGACATCTTACTATGCAGAAACACTGCTTTATAATGCTAATACTATAAAGCAGGCAAAAAAGAAAAATAGGGAACATATTCAAGTAGAACAGTGTGCTAGTAAAAGAAATAATCACATTATTGATGCTGTTCTGTTTATCAGGCAGCAACAAAAACAGATTACATGTAATAACTTCCATCTGCACAGCCAGCAATGATTAAGTGCTTAAACTGGGTGCAGGAAGAAAGACCAGAAGCTTTTAAAGCTAACAAGTTCTTGTTCTATTCCATTTGCTCCTTTTTAAGTCAACATGAACTCTTCATACTTACTGGTGGTTCCAAGTTCCTGCAGATTTAGACAAGAACAGAAATTACCCTTCAAATACAAGTAATATTTATGGAATGGTGGAGAGTGGAAAAATGATTAATTTAATTGTACTTGGTCACTTACTGGTCTGTCACAGAATAATTATGCCAGGTTAGAAAAGGAATCAAGGGGTACTTAATGGGTGAATACCCAGTCTTATGCAGGAAGAGGGATATTTGTATTAGAGCAACACTTAACTCCATCCGGGTCAGCCGGTAAACACAAAGCAAGAATCAGTATTTGCCTCAGAGAACCAGCACATCTCACCTACAAGTTTAATCTCTCCCACTCCCACAGTTGAGATCAAATTCAAATCTTCTCCCGAGTGCCAGTCACAAATGCCAGGTGCAAATGGACCTTGGCAAGACTCAGTAACTTAATGATACAAAACTAAAAGAAGTACAAAAGCAACTAATTCCTATATAGTTTATTTCCTCTTGAATTAGGCTTTATCTGCTCTATTAAAAATGCCATGATTCTAATCTTTTCAAACTTACTGTAATTTCATCCTCAGGGTTGCATTTGACACAAGAACATAAGAGCCAAAGACCATCACTGCTACTAATTCATTCAACTTTAAAACATAATCCTTCCTTAGCAGTTAGTTTGGTACAGATCTGGCTAATCAGCATACTTTGGAGATGCCTAACTGTTTATCAAAGGTTGTGCTAGAGATGGAATTATAATCATGGCATAATATTATTAGAGTTCCCAAGCAGAAAGAACCCAAGGAAGGAAACACGAGCTTACTGTAGATAATCAGGACAGGCAGATATCTATTAAATGAAAACTTGAAAGAAAATCTGGATATAACAGGGACCTCACAAAAGTACATAGTTTTCATTTTGAGCAACATTGATATAATAAACCTTAGGTACCTTTCACAGAGGCTGTCCGTGTGCAGTTGTACAAAATGGCTAGTTCACCAAATGCCGTCCACACAGGTATTGAGGAGAGTAGTTTATTCTGCTGAAAGACTTCCAGACTGCCCTCTGTTAAAAATCATCAGGATAATAGGTATTAAAACTGAGCTCAACTGCACAGAGTTAAGGGAAAACAAATCAATATATTTCTGGCTTCACCACTCCGTGGAACACAGGAATGGGAGCAATGATGCAAACAGTGCTTTGAAACACATGTACAAACCAGTAGAGAGTTGTTTTTTTTTTAAATGTATTGCTAATCTACAAATCTGCTCTGGACGGGAGGGAAAGCTGAGAGAAACTTTTCAACACTGTTCATACATGTGTATTTGTATATATGTGCAGAATGCAAAGGAGAGGGCAGAAAAATGGAAAGCACATTAAAGCTTCTTCTAAGAAATTGTCCTTGAGCCTTACTACAAACCTAGCAAAAGTCAAAGAAAGTCTGAATTTCTTCACAGGTTATGGCCCAAAAAAACCTTCCCTTAAACATGCATAAAGTTTGGCCGTCTTCTCTCCAAGACACCCACTGACTCCTCAGAAAAGGTCTAATGTGCCAGAAAAATTCCCAGGTGCACAACTTCTTCCTCGTATTTCATCTGTTTTTCAAAATATTATCATTTTATCTAGCAACGATATGACTACCCCATTACAAACCTGCCTCCTCTTTCTCCTTGCACCATCTATGTTATCCTAACACGGCTACCATCAATTTTTCAAACTAACCTAGAAGCCAGAAGATGTGCTTTCCAACATATACCAGTATGCTCCTGGCTTAAATATGCCTGCCTCAAGAGAACATACTCCTTACAGCATGAACTCTAATTCATAGGAGCCTTTGGGCCTTCTAGTGGCCCAGAATTGATGAAGTATGCAAATTAATCACAAATACTGATTTTTTTTTTATGGTGAGATGATGCAAGAGAGTATTGCCGCTAGGAGCAACTTTCAGGTGTTAAACTTGGGCTCCACTATGGCTGATCTTTAATTTAAGATTTGAGTGTAAGCACGGTAGCAGTCAGTACAGACAACTGCAGTGAGATTACTTCAGAGCTGTTGGCATTATTTTAGGAAAGTCTTCTTATCCTAAAGATTGTTTTTTGCTTTGTTGGGTTTTTTTTCCCAGAAAAAACACGCAGCTCTTTTGAAAAAGAATTCTAAGCTTGGAGAACAGTAAACTCAGACTTTCTCAATTTCCCATACACAGAGAACTGGTATAAGCTCTCATAATGTTGAAAAGTAAGTTTATTTCAGAAGTGGCTTCACCATTGAGTAGTTTCCCGTATTTTAAATTATACCTGCTCTTTGGAGAAGAAAGGCTGTACCTACAACAGAAAGGATTTTCTGACCTCTAGGCTTTCAGGAATGAAAGAGGTCATGAAATAGCATTAAATCAAGGTTCAAGTTTCTAAGGCGCTTTTTGTTGCTCTCACTCTGTTTCATAAAAGTCACAGGTAAAACTTGCATTGCCCTCAACAGGGCCAGCATAAATGATTTAAAAGCACAAACATCATCATTGTGGTTTCCTGCAAAGACTTCTAAATGACCTTCTTGTTTCTTGCACTTGTGCATTGTACGACTAAGCAGTATTTACCTTTGAGCACAAAAATGTGATTGCCTGGCTCTCCCTGTCTGATGACATAGCTCCCTTGCTGGAAAGTCCTTTCATACATACATTCCACCATATCTCGGATCTGGTGAGGCTCCAGTCTCTTCAAGAACTGATTTTTATTCAGGGCATCCGTGATAAGCTTCTTCTCACTGGTTTCAAACAAAAAAACCCAAAGTTTAAAAGATCCAGCATAGCTGAGATATATTATTCACCAGGCACTCATTCCTCTCAAGATGTTTCCTCTCATTTCTGACACTCACATGACCAGTACCACTGACAAATGTTACAATCCTTGCAATTAACATGTGTCCCATTAGCAGTGCCAGCCTATGGCCTCTCTCCTCCTGCATGACCCTGCCTGCAGAAAGCATCAGGTTAGATGTAAAAAGGCTCCCAGTAGAAGACACACTCCCCAGAAGGTTTTGCACTGTTTCTCACCGTATGCTTTCCCCATTGCACAACTAAGGTACATAGCCTTGCTTATCTGTAGGAAAGAAATGTGAAAGGTATGTCTTCACATACCACCACCTGTACAGGAACGGCAACTTGTTATAAAATCAGGTCCACTTTTCTAACACTCTAATACATTTTTTCTAATATCCAGCAAAAACATAACACTGATGATAGTAATAAGGTTAAAGTCAACACTGGTGGTACTAAGACCTCATCAAGAGTTTCTCCTTGTGGTGAGGAAAGATGCAAGGAGAGAAAAGTATGCAGAAACATGATTAACAGGTGCTGCTGTTTCTTAGGAGAAAGTTAGAAGACATTGGTCGTGGGAAAAACGAAGGAAGTTCTAAATGAATGTGGTTAAAAAAAATGACTGCAGAGAACTTCCCTTGCCCCTGCAAAATAACATTGATCCTGTGGCATTCCCTGTTCATAGTTACTAAGCAAATTTATAATCAGGACACAATCGCAAGGTGAGCTTGCAAAGTACCTGTTGAACATTGTCCCAAAATTCACAAAATAAGTCCAGGATCCCGGAGAGGTGTGTGTGGAGGTGGAGGGTTAGTGCTGGTCCCTCCTGCACTGCTCTTTGCCCTCCATCTACCTCCCTGCAAAACTCTTCCTACCTCTGCTATGTCCACTTCCTTTGCACAAATGACAACAAACAGCATAAATGCTCTTATCTGAATAAAAATCCTGTAGTAGTTTGCTCATGTGGGATGCCAAATATATTGTCTCATTAAGAATGACCAGACATGAGAGAATCTTCCCAAAGCAGGCCCTTTCCTCTACTGCTTTTAGGAATTTTTAGGGTATAATCAGAAGTAAAAATATGACACAAGGGCTTGTGGATATAGGTGCACAGCTATTAATGCCGACCTCTTCGCTTTCTGAAATTCAGCATTCAGGGAAATAGCCTTATATTATATTGCACTTTGGTGATGCTATAGCAAACTACAGCCATCCCAAGTTGTTTTATTAAGAAGTCTTTGGAAAAGCTTCAGGGTGTCTGTAAAAGTCAGACAAAAGGCAGGTAAAGCAGGCACATCAGTGATCAAGAACTAGCCTGTCAGGGCCCTGAGGGCAGTAATAGGCCTTAACTACCCTGATCAGCCTCACTTGGGACCACCACCAGAGATGCATCCTCTGCCCATTGGCCTGCATACTCTACTTAAGCTCAGGTCTGGGCATTCAATTCTTGCCTGAGCTTTGTTATAGAAATAATTGATTTTGGTTTTGTCTTCTGGATGGGTATTGGCCCAATATTGTAAGTACTTTGTCTCTGTTCTTTGTTAGAACTTGCGTCTGATTGATCTCTTCTCTGGGACTCCTGGTGGACCCTGTTATTACCACCCTGCTCTGCCTACCCTGTCCAGACCTTGTGGGATGGTGCCCTGGTTAGTGAGGGCATTGTCTGTGTGGTAGTCACCCCTGGTTCACTTGCTCTTGCGGAGCAACCCTGTTCTTGCTGCACCCTGAGACAGAGCCTCTGCATCATTTCCTGCAGTAGTAAATACATATAAATGGGTGAGTTGTAAAGACAAGAACAGTCTATTTGAACTGCTGGTGGAAGAGTGGTTGGATTTGAAGAAGAAAATGTAGAAAAAGCAACAGTGGATGAATCCACTAATAATGACTAACCAACCAAGACAAAGCTGGCTATACATACATACTGAGCAATCTGAGTTCTGATTGACTTGTGTATGTTCTGGGTCAGGGGCTTCCTATAAAGCAGTGCCTTGAATCCAAGCCAGAAACGAACCCAATTAAACTGCTGCACTGATGGTGCTTTTATGGGCCTACTGAGTAGTTTTCCCTTACTGCTGAAGTGAAAGATAAATTCTGCCTTTAAGTCCCCATGTTCCTAATGTGCATGTGTAAGGAATCTGCATAACAAAATAAACACCCTAACAGCTTTCTGAGGCATTTAAGGCCCACTATTGCTAGTTATCAAGGTTATCATCAAAACGAGGATATGTGTGAAAATCTCCTGAGGGAAATCCAGGAATGAACAAACAGTTAAGGCAAGTAAGTAAACTCACAATGTTACTAGCCATATAATGTCTGAAAATAAGTAAAGGTAATGAGATGAGGCAAGAAAAATAAAATCAAGTAGCTATGATGAGGATTATGTTTAGAAATAGAGATCATAACTTAGCTTCTGCTGAAAGCAACAGGGTTACTAAAATATAAGCTTTAACTTTGTTTTCTGCTAAAAACAACCTTGCTTATTTAATTTACTCTGGCATGCATCATGCATACAATACTGCAATAAAATACAGTAATGGCTCATAAACTGATAGTTAAAATGAGCACTAAAGCTTTCAGAACTACAGAATAGGAGACCGTGCTGTTTTCAGAAAGTGCAGTTGGCCTCAGAACGAAGGACACATGAGTATCATAACCATGGCTCAGGCTCTTGAATCAGTTGCTTGCTCATTTCATGGGCATCCAGCACAGTATCTATCTAACAGTTTTCTCTCAGTTGTTTTCCTCAGCTTCTCCTATACCTGCCCCACTTTTGAGAACTGCTGCTGGAAATAACTAGATGTCCTGAAAGGACAGAAGACATTTAATCCTGTACTCATGCCGGTCACTGTCCTGATGAAAGGTGAAAAAGGGGGTGCACAGCTCCACACAAATGTTGAGGTATTTCTTGGTCCCACCGCTAATAGGACTCTTCACTGCCTAGGGCCAGCTTTGCCATAGCATTCTTCTCCAGGCTTTGTTCCGCCCCCTTCTGTCAGCTCTTGTGGAAATGTTCCCCCTGCCCCTTTCCATACATTCCCAGGCAACCCCTAGAAACAGCACTTGACACTCTAAGGAAGGGCTTTTTGTGAACAGGACTGGGAATTTATTCCCATCATAAGATAGATGTAATCTCATAGGTACAAGAGTACAACATATACTTTGCAGAGCAATGCTTTCTCTTCATATATCTTTCTGCTACTTATGAGAGATTTTTGGTTATCTGCTGACATTGACTGGTAAAAGACATCAATGTTAAGTGTCAAGATAGTTCTTCCCCAACCAGTAATGGCTGATAACAGAACTGCGTCATGATCCTGAGCCCATAATGGCAAGGGACTTGATACAGGCAGCTTAAATGCTGCTGATGGTGATGGTGTGCTCTGGAAGGACAGTGAAAAATGGAGAACCAAGTTCTACAGATACTGAGACACCTAGATTCTTAACACTGCAAAGGATAAGAGATTAAAAAAACTTTCCATTTGAAAGACTTGTTTGAGAGATCTGCTTTCATATACCATGTTCAAACTCTAAAATCTTCAGCCTTTAGTTACATTTTCAATGCTCAAACTCCCATTAAGGAAAAACTCATATTTTTGGAAACTGAGATGTATTTATCCAACTAGCTCAAGAGATGAAATATATACATGAGAAAACACCCACTCTTATGGGATAGATCAAGAACCATTGAAAGCTCCTAAAACTTCGATTAAAATCATTCATGCTGAGATACTCCAAACAAAAGTATGGCACTTAAAACCCTGCTAAATGAATAGCATAAAATTGTGCCGTTTGTTTTACAAATGTTTCTAAAAAGGACTGGTAACACTCTGGACTCAATGAAACTTCAAGAACATAGCATGGAGCTTCCCTTCCCTCTGAAATAGCTCCTTTCACAACTGCATAGCAACACTGTGCAGTGGTCTTATGCATTGTCTTAAGTGGGGCTGCATTAAGTCCTCTCTCTGTAAAGGGGAGGCAGCTACTTATATCAGCAACTCTAAACACTTCTATAGACATGTTAGGCTAAAGGATCAGTATTTTTTAATTACAGCGGACAGAATTCTGTAGACAGTGAAGGTTAGACTTTGTATACTTATGCCAACTGTAAGTGTATATGTATGCCAACTGTTTGAATTTGACCTACTACAGTTTTCACAGGCCAGGTAAGGAAACCAAATGTTTGCACCTTCCAGCATTTGGTTGTCTCAATAGCAAGGTGATGGTGGCTTAAACAAGTGCATGTGTATCACAGGCTTATCTAACTGAGAGGCATAGTAGTGCTATGCCCAAAATAGTTTTGTGGTGTTTTTTTTTCACATCTGTTTGCTTCCAAAGTATTTGGAAGATCAAATGATACTTTGGCCACTATCACACCAAAAGAGATATCTGTGCCCACCCCAGAAGTCTAAACAAGATCTCTCACTATTACTTGATTTATTGGAGAAAGCATAAATTCTTCCCTCTGTGACTATAATGTATGTTGGTTTATAAAATACATTTTCTATAAGGGTAGTTTAAAAAAGCATTCTGTCCAGGTCTACGAGTTGTCACAGAGCAGCATCTAATGTTAAGCTGGCTGTGGCAGGAAAAAAAGGTTAACTTGCAAATGACAAATACTTTGGGTATGATCTTCAAGAATTTTTTTAATTGATTATGCCACAGGAATTGAGGTTTCATTAGTATCTTGCATATGTATTAACTCAAGTCACCCATACTTGCTGTACTGTAGTCCGAGATGTCTAGTCTTTCAAAGCCTAAGATACTTGAAAAAAGTCACTTTGATCACTGCAAAGCAGATGACAAGTACCCATTAATAAGACAGATTTAAGTTTCAGAACCTTAGCCAAAGGTTCAAAGACATGAAATCCTGGAGATGGTCTAGACTGTATATAAAGCCAAAACTAGTCTGACCTGGCTTTTACATGACTACTTAGACTGAAAAGAACATTAATACAAAGCATCACTAAAAAACCACAACAAAAAAAAAAAAAAACCCACCTGCTGTAATGCCAATAATACAAGACCATATTCTGCTATTTAATTGTCTTCCTGACTACTGGGCCATGCTCTTGGACCTACATGTAAAACACAGGAAGATTGCCACTTTATTTCATACCAAAAGCTAAAGCTGGAAAATGGTTAACTGCAGAAAATTAGGTTTAAAAACACTGGTGCCATGGTTTAACCCCAGCCAGCAACTAAGCACCACATTGCTGCTCGCTCACTCTCCCTACCTCCCCACCCCTCTGGTGTGATGGGGGACAGAATTAGAGGGGTAAAAGTGAGAAAACTTGTGGGCTGAGATAAGAACAGTTTAATAATTGAAGTAAAATAAAGTAGCAGTAATACTAGTAATAATAATAATATAATATACAAAGCAAGTGATACACTATACAATTGCTCACCACCCACTGACTGATGCCCAGCACATCCCTGAGCAGCGACCACTGCCCCCCCCGGCCAACTCCCCCAGTTTATATACTGAGCATGATGTCATAGGGTATGGCATAGCCCTTTGGCCAGTCTGGGTCAGCTGTCCTGGCTGTGCCCCCTCCCAGCTTCTTGTGCACCTGGCAGAGCACGGGAAGCTAGAAAGTCCTTGACTAGTGTAAGCACTACTTAGTGACAACTAAAACATCAGTGTGTTATCAACATTATTCTCAT
Source organism: Nipponia nippon (assembly GCF_047370975.1). Lineage (NCBI taxonomy): Eukaryota > Metazoa > Chordata > Aves > Pelecaniformes > Threskiornithidae > Nipponia > Nipponia nippon. Next base: position 63,463,518 of record NW_028262380.1, read on the forward strand.
CCCAAATCCAAAACATAGCACTCTACCAGCTACTAGGAAGAAATTTAACTATCCCAGCTGAAACCAGGAAAACTGGGTAAAATATGAAGTTGAAGGTAAGTTGAATATTCTAAGAAAATACATTTTTAATGTCTGGAATGATCCATTGAATACTTAGGATACTCTAGAAATCACTTTTTCTTAATTCTTGCTCCTTTGATGATTTACTATTCAAGAGATCAACTGTAAGATGATGGAAGAAAGGATGAGGGAATGGAATGACTTGGGTTGTAAGGGACCTTAAAAGATCATCTAATACAATGCCCCAGCCATGGGCAGGGACATCTTTCACTACTACATCAGGTTGCTCAGAGGCCTGTCCAACCTGACCTTGAACACTTCCAGGGATGGAGCATCCACTTTTCTGGGCAACCTGTTCCAGTGTCTCACCACCCTCATTGTAAAAAAGCTTCTTCCTTATATCTAATCTAACTTACCTTCTTTCAGTTTAAAACTCTTGCCACTGTCCTGTCACTACAGGCCTTGGTAAAAAGTCTTTATCTCTCTTTCTTATAAGCAGTCTTTATATATTGAAAGACTGCAATAAGGTCTCCCTGGAGGCTTCTCTTCTCCAGGCTGAACAACCCCAAATCTCTCAGCCTTTCTTCACAGGAGAGGTGTTCCAGCCCTCCGATGATTTTCATGGCCCTCCTCTGGACCCACTCTAACAGGTCCACGTCTTTCTCATGCTGCAGGCACCAGAGCTGGACACAGTACTCCAGGTGGGGTCTTGAGAGTGGAGTAGAGTGGGAGGATCACCTCCCTCAACCTGCTCGCTATTCTTCTTTTCATGCAGCCCAGGATACAGTTGGCTTTCTGGGCTGCAAGCACACGTTGCCACCTCATGTTCAATTTAACATCCACCAGTTCCCCCAAGTCCTTTCCTGCAGGGCTGCTGCAAGATACGTTTTTCTTCAGTCATAATCCTGACTCCCATGAAAGATGTTTACATGAGCTCTTTAGTCTGTTAAAACTCATACATTTATGTTAAATCAATATTTTAGTATTAAAAGTTGAAGATTTGGTTGCATGTCCAAAATTGTTTTTACTTAGTTTCGCACTGAAGCTTGAAGAGCAACTTCTTTTTTTGTATAGAACACATGGCAAACTCTCTAATGCTAATTGTTCTGCCCAAGTTGGTACACTTCCTAGCACTAGATAATCAAATAAATGATGAGTTCCACTTCACTCTCAAATTACTTACTCTAAGGACAATAATTAGCAGATAAATCCAAGTTTAATGGCCATTGTGGAAGAGAAGAATTTAAATGAAAATTCAAAAATGTGCAAGTACTGAAGAGAAGAAAACAAAGGTATGAACAGAATCATAGAAAAGCTGGAAATGGTGGGGAGGAGAGGGGAGGATGGTGTGCACTTACTGCCAATGCAGTGCATACTTAAGCAGTCAGTTGTTTCCAGAGGAGTAAATATCAGAATAAATTTAGGAATTGTGTGTTCTAAATTGCTATGAATCTATGGGAGCCTTGGCAGCAACAGTGACAATCTCTGAACCAGATTGTAAGAGATGAAAGGAGGGAAAAGGAAGAGAACTGTTCCTTTATCCTGTTATGGTACACTAAATCTTTTAGAAAGACAAGAAAACAGAGATGGTATACAACAAAAAAGGAAATGTTTTTAGAAGTGCTGAGCCACTGAATCAAGAAGGAAAATTTCTAGCTCTGTTTCTATCGCATGATCAGCATCACATTTAGATTACTTAAGCTGCAATATTTGGTTTTGTTCTGAACAGCAAAGTGCTGCACTTGGCTAATCAACTGGCTCTTCTCTTTGCTTCGCTCCTCAGTGGTGTTACAATTCTGTCTCTGAAAGCACCCTAGAAAACCATCTGGTGGACTGCAGTACAAGGATCATGCCAAGGAGAAGACAGATAATTACAAATAGAACACTCCTAAAACAAACAATTATTTAAACTGCCCAAGTACTTGTGATAAAATGTTAATGCAGTTCCCTTACTCTGGAAAAACACTGCTAGACAAAGATTTCAGCTCCTTATGGTGACTCAGGCAGCCTTTCTGGTTCACAAGACAGTCCATGATGAATGAGAAATCAAGTCTGATAACTCTCAGGTCTACTACAGTACAAACTGCACCATGAATTCTTAACACAATAATAAAGCTCCCCACAAGTCTGAGGCACTTAAGCTGCTGGCTGAAGTCCAGATAGATTCTGGCTACAAACATGTTAAAACAGACACTCAGGTTATGTCTACACTGCAGTGTAAAAGAGGGTCTAAGGTATGTTTAAGGATACCAGTCTGATACCTCTGTCCACGAGGTCAGCTGCGACCATGGATATTTCTGGCTCTTGCAGAGGCTAGAAGTATAATTGGATTCAAAGAGGAACAAGTAAAATTAGGTTCCTACACCATGACTGTCAGAAGCTGGAGGGAAGGAAGAAGCTGCTAAGAGGATAACCACACCATACAAAACATTTCATTATATTTTGCACCAGCCTGAGTTGAAACTCGGCTGACAAACTTTGTACACAGCTCAGAATCAGTGTCCATATTGCAATTGGGAGAGCTGAGCTGGGGCCACCGGCTCCTTCCCAAGCCATCCATGCTATAGGAATAAGCATCTGAACCCATGCTCACCAGTGATGCAGAGTATAGCTTAAGCTGCAAGCACTAGGCAAATCTAGACCTGAGAAGATGCTTAGGTTCTGCTTAGCTGGCAGTAAAGATAAATCCCAAAGAGACTATAAGAGTCTCCTCAACTAAAATACAGAGGCTACCCACCACTCTTCATCTTAAGTCTGTGGGACACAAATGATTCTTGGTTGAAATTATGCACAAACTCAACCAGCATCTAACTACCACAGTGACAAAGCCGATATAAAAAAGATGGATACTTTAATCTTGATTTATCATGAGGAGAGGATATCATTGTAATAAAAGTAATAGCCTTGTAACACAAGCATATAATCCCCCTGAAATGAGCTCACCTGGAATCCTTTCGGACTCTTGCTTTTTCAAAGGAAAACATAGTTTGTCTGTTCGAATCATACAGCCGTGTTGTTGGCTCTGCAGATACACCTTCCTTGGCTCCTCTCCTCCTATCAGCAGAGACTTGAATCCTTGAAGCCACTTTAAATGGAGAAGGTTGAAGAGAGTACTCTCCTTGAGTGCTAACAACATCCTGCAGCTTGTTCAACTGTATACACTTGCTCTGAAGTTCCTTGGTGAGTTCTGCTATGACCTTAGTCTGCATAGCCAGCTGCTCCTGAAGCTCAGCAACATGACTTTGACCCTCTTGCAACTCTTGATCCTTTCTCTTCAGCTCCTTTTCCAGTTCAAGCACCCTGCTGCAAAGAATATCAGCTTGCCCATTGATCACATTGATGCCTAGACCTTCGTCCTTCAAAAACTTATGGTTGCCAGCACAGCCAATAGAGAGGTTTGCTACGTGTCTATCCGGCCGCCTCAGATGCTTGGGTTTCACTGATCCATTCCCCATTTTGTCCAGAGACCTAAGTGGTAAAATAAATTTGCAGTTTTATTTCATTCCGCAACAAGAAGAAAAAAAAAATCATGGAATGGTAAGTAATGAATTCAATATTTAACTGTCATCTGAATTTGAGATATACAACTATAGTAAACATAGCAGATTGCTTTCATCCTTTCCAGTCCTGAAAGTCAGAGGAGTAAAGGGCAAAGAGAAGAAGTAGGTAGATTGGTGGATACAAAGCAAAAGATCTGATGGCTACCACTTTTTTTTTGTCAGTTGAAGAAGAGATGTGTAAGCTCCTATCAGCCTAACAAAGACAAAACAAACAGCAGGAAGGAGGAAGGCTTGTGATCTACTGCTGAAGCAAGAAAATTGTTAGGAACAAAAAAAAAGTTGGGTCACTTCCCTACTGAGGAAAAATTACTGAGTACACAGAGCAATTTAACCAGTGGATACATAACTGCCTGGCATAAAGGGTATGTGATTATTAAGCATATGTATTAATAACAATTTTTAAAAAACCCCAAACTTTAAGGGTTATGACCATAAAAGAACAGTCATACTGATCAGAACAGGGGTCTGGCTAGCTTGTAAACTGTCTCCAACCATGGCCATAAGGAGATGCCCAGGAAAGGGTATCAACAGGATGAGCATATAGGATGCCTGACGGAAATACTGTCTGAAATTTCAGATTTCCTGAGCCTGATATGCTTTATTTAATCCTCAATGGATTTCTAATCCTAGTACTTGTCCCATTTCCCTTCTAAGCCCTATAAACCTCATATCTGCAGACCCTGGCAGGACCCTAGCAAGGAGTTGCACAGGTCTGCTTCTTGCATGAAGAACTACCTCCTTTTATTTGTTTCTTCCAGTACAAAACCAGGGACATCAAAGTTAGGAAAAGCCAGCTTCAGGAAGACTTCTCTCTATTAACCTTTTCTACACTATTTTGTAATAGTGTAACAGCAGCTACTGCTGTCAAGGAACAATTGCCTTTTATGGGGAATTATCCCTTTCCATTGTCTACTCATGAAAAGTGACCAGGAAAAAAACCAGCTTGGACTCCTGTCAGAACACCTATGCTCCAAGCACGTGCTGCAACTAGCAGCCTTCAGTAGATTTGCACTGACCCACCTCCTTCCCTGGACACTATCTTTGGCATATTTTATTGTATCATTTTAAGAGGAGCAAAGAAGAAGTGCCTGCTGCTTAGGTCAGACTATATTAAAGCTGAGGGGGGGAAAAACTAACGCGTTGCTTTTGGGAGTCTAGTGTTCAACAATCACTAACCACTGTACCCCAGAACTAGTCTTGGGGAGCAATGCCTGACTATAAATCCCATCTGTGAGCCACAACAGTGCCAGGTTAGAGTTTGGTTTAGTTCAAGTCTGAGGAGACCTCCACCAGGAGAGAAGGAATGAGCTGTATTGTCCGGGCCTTAGCACCACATAGAGCTTTTCCCAAAACCTCTGCTCAGGCGCTTGATGAATCCTGTTCAGTTGTATCCTGCTATTGCAGAAGACCACAGCACAGCACAGCACACCTGCCTTAGAGGAAACAGAAAATTGTTTCCTTGGACTCTGATTTTTACCTCATCAATAAGTTATTTTAATAAGTTTTATAAAAGTACTGGTGCACTAACCAGGCAACCATGCTGCTATTGTGATCACTCATCAGTAAGCCCAAAGCAGCTGTTGGTCTGCCTCATGAATGAAGTATAACTTTTTCAGGTTGAACCTCAAGTGATGTGGCTTAAGCTAATCTCTTTTACCATTTCATTGGAACTGGATAAGAACATGCCCCTGACAAGGTACACTTGTCAACAAGAAGAAACAACAACTTGATCACAAAATAAGAAATAAATTGAGAAGCTTCAGCAATTTGCTTTTACTAGCTAGTATAACCATACTTTTAACATGCACAATTCTGTTCTGGTTTGCAGCCTTCAATGGGTTAGAATTTAAATACTTGACAAGGTAGTTGCAAATCACATTGAAAATCTAGTTTTCCTTAAAACAGTCTTTCTTCTCAACTCTGTCTTGCTTATTGTGACTTTGTACAATATTTTTCTTTTGCCCCAATTTCCTGGATGCATTTTGACAGCTGGTGCTTCAGCTCCAGTATGTCAGAAATAAAGGTAAATCTACTGCACAGGAGGATTTAAATTTAAATTGCACATCAAGGTACCAAATCAAATAACTCTGAAGAGGGACCTGTGTGTCAGTGAGTATGGCTTAACCAAAGATCTTAGCTCAGCATGCAAACATATTTAAAAAACCCAAAACAACAACACAACAACCAACCTAAACTAAATGTTACAATATAGAGAGTAAAAATGGAGATTACAGAAAATATGTCATCACACACAAAACGGTGGCAGCCTCTGCTACTAAGTGCAGTTCCAGTCACTGCATTTAAAAAAAAAGGATATCACAGACATTTTAAAATGACCTTTACAAAAGGATAAGGTGACTGCCCCAGGGCATAGAAAAACCTACTATTTAGATAGTATCCAGAAACAGAACAGGTTTACTGTATAAAGAGATGACGATTAAAGTGCATAATATAAAAATTGCACTAGAGTGAACACGTTAGGAACTTCTGTCTTCCCATATGCACAATTAATCATCAGTGTACAATGGAACAAGCAGTCAGATCTGACAGATCCCTGTTTCCGCATGGTGCCCTTTATTGTCTACTGGTATAGGAAACTCATGGCCAAGTACATAGCAGGAATCAAGAAAAGACTGACAGGTAATTCAGCGTTACAGTAGTTAAGTCTAACAGAAAACTTAAAACCTGATGCCTCCAAGGTTTGACCAATCTTTATCTACACGTAATGAGACAACAAGCAAAACCAGAGCATGCTCTAGGTTTACTAAATGCTCTTTCGAGTGGTCTGCCACTGGCAGAGACGCGGCCAGGAACCGGGCAGACTCAAACCCACCCAGGAGAGAAGAGGCTGCCCCCGCCAGCTCGCCCACTCGGCCCGGGCTGCTCAAGGGATGCAGCGCAAGTCGCCGCCGAGTGCCCGGGCTGCGCTCCTCGGAAACCGGCTCCATCCCAGGGCCGCGGGGTGCCGGTGCTGCCGGGCCAGGGCCAGCGCCAGCGCCGAGACCTCCCGCCCCGCCGGAGCCCGGCGTCGCCCCAGGGAGGCCGCAGCTCCTCCAGGCTCCCCGTCCGCCGCGGCGCGGTCCCGGCCTCCCCAGCTCTCCGCACGCACCCGCCAGAGCCGCCCGGTGCCTCCTCCTCGGCGCCGGTCCCGCGGGGTTGCCCTCACCTGCGCGCTCGGCTGAGCCCAGGCCCCGAGACAGGACGGGGCTGGGCGGCAGGAAGGACAAACAGACGCTCCCGCGCTCGCCGCGGAGCCGGGGCGGGCGGAAACACCGCTGCCCGCCTCGCTCGCTGCCCGTCACGGACGGGCGGGAGGTGCGGCGGGAAGGGAAGGGGAGGGGAGGGGGGCGGCCACGGAGGTGCCCGCTCGTCGCTCCCGCGGTGGTGCGGTGGCTGTGGGGCCGTGCGGGGGCTGAGGGGGCGCTGGGCTGCGGGGAGCCTCCGGTGCAGTGTCCGGGCTCGGCAGGGAGGCAGATGCCCCCTCCCAGGCGGGCAGGGTCAGGAGCCGCAGGGACAAGCGGGGCTCCTCAGCCCATTCCACTTCACAGTGAGGTAAATGCAGGGCCCAGCTCGGGCCATGTTGGCAAGTGTTTGTCCTGCTGGCTTTCACCTGCCCTGTGGAAGGGTCCTGGTGTGACTATCGGGCACACAGCAGCTAAGCTGTAGCAGAGATCCTACAGCCTTTGTTCTCTGAAACTGACCCCCAGGCACCACTGCACAGCCCTCCTGCAAGGTACGTTCTCACGTCCCAGGGTCTGTCCTCACTCAGGCTGGAGCACCACGGCCTGCCCCAGAATGGAGCATTACCTCTGTGTTCAACATTGACTCTTGGTAAAGTGCAGGTTTCACAGGGGCTGTTCTCTCCTCGCCCATATCTTTATGGTACTTCAAAACAGCTGTCTTCAAACCAAGGCCTGTTAGACCCAAACCATCAATGAAAGGATTTTACAACAGCCGAAGAGCTGCACGCACAACTGATGCTGTCAAGCAGACTTGGTCTAACCCCAGCCTGTAGCCTCTAGGACACTGACTCTCCAATTTTCTCCTCTACGCTTAGCCTCTCTTTTTGAGACTGTCTTTACATTCACCCCAAATTCTTTCTTGTCCCACTCACAAACTTAAAATTGCTGATCAAAAGTGCCAGCTCTGGAGGAGAAATATCACAGGCAGTCTCTAAAGTCTTTGCTGGTATCCCTCCTATGTGCAATTCCTGGCAGCCCCACTAGTGAAAAATCTCTACCAATGCATATTTATGAAATACTCCAGGCAACTCCATCACATGCACCAATGTCAGCTTGCCTACCTATAAATCCTCCTTTGGCTTCAACAGACCTCAGTGTTCAGCGTGGCTTCCACAATTGCTGCCTATGGCTGGGATAAAGCTCACATAAACTCTAATGGGACCAGCCTGGGAAGGGCTGCGCATTCTTTTACTTACAATGGAGTTCTCAATTACAAAAGACAAAATTCTAAATAAATGTTGGCCACATACATTTCACTGACTACTCAGTACCTCAAAACACAAATGTTACAGTGATCAGAAAAGCATGTGATGAGAAAACATGTCGCAGCAACTGTTTACACTTACACTTACACTTGGAAAGTGAGCTGGTCTGGGAAGCAGCAATTCAGTCGGATTCCCTGCATGAGGCAATGCGTCAGCACCCTCTTTTCCTGTTGCAAAGGTCCACAAGGAATGCAGTCACAAGTCCAGAGACTGCTCCCTAATTATGGTACACCAGGGCTATATGGGGTCTTGCTCTTTGTTGGTAAAGTGAAAAAGCTAATGGGTACCCCCAGTTCACCTACCAGGAGTCTTCAGAAATTATTTTCTCACCAGCAGCCTGATAATCAGAAAGTACACAGCTGCAGTGGATATACTCTCTCGTTTAAACTCCTGGATAATAAGTGTTACAACTGAGCTATTGAGTCAAAGGGTAAATTTTCATTTAGCTTGTAACAGATTTTTTGGTCCTGTTCATGGCATGTAGCTTACATTGTTAGAAAACTGTTCCATTTTAAAAAAGCCATTGAAGATACTACTACAGATTCCAACAGCAGTCTGGAACTTAAAACACATGAACAGTTCACATGTTGAGGATGTTACTGACTAAGATTTTTGGTAAGGAAAACCTAGATAACAAAGCATGACTAAAAGAGTTAAACTGAGATATTATGGAAAAAAACAACCAACCAATGATGTAATACCCAGCTCTCTATCCTTGCTTTCATCTCAAATGCACAAAAAACCAGCCCTGCACTAAGAATTTTAAAAGTGAGTGGCAAAAATTGAGACCTATGTCATGTATCAGCTGCAATGACAGCCTCAGAGCAATCCTGAACACAGTTCTGGACATGCTGCAGCTGGGGCGCTGGGCACAGATACATTGATTTCACAGTGTCATGCGGTTTCAACACTGTGGCAAAACCTACCCAAGGCAAAACGTACTGAGGGCAGGACTGTGAAAGAAATGGTTGGGCTGTGTCAGGCCAGGAGGTAGGAATGCCTACTGTTTGCACAGCACATAATCTTTTGTAGGAATCTCACTAGGAACACACTTGTGTACAGCTACTACACACTTCATTATCAGCAGACTCAGTCAAGATGAAGGCCCTTCTATGCTTGTTGCTGCACAGCCATAGAATAAAAAAATAGTTCCTACTGTAAGAGATAGCAATTACAATAGACAGGGTGACCAAGGAGGGTGGAAGGACAGAGAAAGAAATTGCCCAAAATCACACAGAAGTGACTTGCAGATCTCTGAAAGGGACATGCTGCCAGGGACCCTGAGGGCACTAATAAGCTTTAATGGCCCTCACCAGCCCCACTTGGGGCCTCCACCATGGGCCCAGGAGCTCTATCTAAGCTCAGCCTGGAGGTCTTAGTTCTCATCTCAGGTACAGTGGTGGAGTAGTCTGTAGCTTAACTACAGCTATAATCGGCTAAAGGTCCTTGATCAACCTGTCTTGATCTTGGTCCTTACTATCTGACCAGAAACATGCCTGGCAACACTGGACATGATCGTAACCCTAACCTGCGGACTGAGTTCCTGGGTTGACCTTAGACCTGCCTCATCACCATGATGTAGCCTTATGATCTTGACTCTTGGTTGGACTTGTCATGATTTCTGGCTCTGCTATCTCACTCAGGTACTATGGGAGTGGGCCCTGGTCAGCAAGGCCCTTACCTTGCTAGCTGTGTGATTTCTGTGCCCCTTTCACCCTCTTGGTTCACCTTTCCTTAACAGCCTTTCTTTTGCTGTTCCCTAGCACTCTGTTACACTATAGTCTTCTGTTTTATGCATAACTTCAGTCACCTGTAGAAGCCAGGAATCAGATCTAAGAGCAACTTTGTCAAAGGTGTCTACTAATATTTCCATGTAATATTGGAAGGAGCTTACTACCAGCTTGAGAACCTATAAGGTAAAAAGATATTAGGAAGACACAGATGGGGGATGGGTGGTTCAGAGAACTAATCTGGCAAAGAAATACTTCAGAGATCACAGGACCAGTAATGCTCCCAGAAATCTCAAGCTCCCCTATTCTAAAAATTCCTTAGATCTATTACAGAAACTTTTTTTTCCTCAGAATTTGTTTCAGGGTATGTCTGGGTTACAGTTAGGGATGCTTTGGTCAATCTAGACTAGAACTTCACTTGATACCAGTTAGTTTAAAAACTTGGAAAACTTGCTACTTGTTTTGGTTTTACTGTGGGTTGTTTTGTATTTTTTTTTGTTGTGTTTGTTTTGTTTTGTTTTTTTTTTTCCCTTTGAGCAGATTAGTATGAGTGCACTACAGCCCAGGATTTGTGGTTAGATGCTGTATTGTGGCATGAGCTGCTTAGAGGTGACTCGCCTCCACTGAAAGTCACCAAGTAACACACAGCTTTCTATGCCAGAACAGATAGAAACGGATGAAGAACCTGGAGCTAGAAATCAGTACCCCGGGCTGTTGGGTTCAGCAGTCATAATAAGGTTCTGGGCCAGCATGAAGCTGCAGAAACTGAACAGAGCCTTTTGCAGATAATGTTAGTGGAAGCTGGTTTACCAGGAGGTGGGTCTTCTCAGAAAAACTGTAACTGCATTCATGGCTCAAAGATGTTTTCATGGAGAATGAAGACAGAAGATTTTTGCCTAAGAGAGGGATTTCTTTCCCTTTTGTACAGGAATGTCACTAATTTAGATGTACTACAGTATTATATATTTTCTTCAACTTTGATGTGCTCACTGAGTGATCAGCTGTGCAACCTGCAGTGAGTAAGAGAGCTTATCCTGGGTCCAAATAAATGCCTTATGTCTGACTTAAGAGGCTGTGATTTCTTAAAAGGCAAGACAGAAGTTAGGCAGAGAGCTGCACCCCACCCAAAGGGGCTCCTGGCTAACTGTGACAGCAGTGATGCACAGGAATCATCTGGGAGACCTGGTGAAGGAAGCTGAGAAGGCCAAGGGAATGGCCACCATGGGAAGCGTGTGTGTGTGGAACAGAAAAAAGAAAGAAAAAGAGATTTCAACCAGACCTGCAGGTGTCAGTGGGTCTTTGTAATGAAGCGGGTAGTGATTTAGCAGCCTCACAGAGGATCTAAAGAGAGTACTCTGAGAGCATGTACATAGCAAAGCCCTCCACTGTTCCTGGCCACCCTGGGCATTCACAGAGCTCCCCTAAGCTGCCCGAACACCCAAACACAGTTCATGTTTTGAAGCAGAACAAAACTGATGGTATTAAATGCATTTCTTTGTTGTTGTTGTAGATGGGAATCAAGCAGGTAGGGATTACAAAATAACTATGCTTCTGCTTCTTTCATGCTTTGGGAAATATTTCTGTATTCTAAGAATTTTGCTTTTAATTTTGTGGCTAGCCTGTTAAATCAGTAATCTAGAAGATGCACTTCTATCTGAAAGATGACACTCTCTCACTTGCCCACTGTAATCCCAGAAAGAGTGTTTTGTTTGGGGTTGGTCCCTTCTCCCCCCATATAAAAGTTTTTTTTTTAGGGGGGGAGGGGTGTTTGTCTCATCTAGCACCTCAGGGCACTAACCTTCTTTGGAGCAGACCCATAATTAAACAACTAACAAAAAAAACATTGTTTGAAACCTAAAGCACATAAATCATCTAAGCTCCACTGCTGTCAAGGAAAAAAAAGAAAGAAAATATGATTGTAAGGGTTAAACTTATACGTACTGCATCATCACTGATTTCAGGGGCTGTCTGGCTTTAATGGTCTGCCTCATTTCCTTAAGCAGAAAAACTTCATCAAGTGAAACACTCAAATGAAGCTTAAGCTTTCCTGCAGTCATACCACACTCAAAAGTCCATTTTCCTCTGGTTTGCTCTTTGTCAAAGTTTGCTTTTGAAACAGAAACACTTGTCAGAGACCTGAGATCAGACTCACAGACAGCACAGCTGTTCTCTCTCTCAGCTAGAAATAAAGGCAAACAAAAATCATGTCCCCCACATTTGAAATAATAAAAGGTCTGGTACCTGACATGTGAAAAGGGAGTGCAGCCACACTGATTATCAGCAGCTTCAGTATATACTTTAATCTCTCTTGTTCATCTCTATGCTTTTGAAAACAGTAAATAGCCCAAATGGGCAATGGCAAGATTTGTAGTAAATAAAACTTCCAAGTTTTTATTTCAAAGCCCCAGTGCTCACTTTGAGCAATGTTCCTACAAGCAGACACCACTTGTCACCAGTGATTTATCACCACAGATATACTCCAAGACACCATCCCCCACATACTGAGGAGCCGTCAGGCTGCCAGACTCCCCAGGGTGTGTGCTGTGCCTGGAGGGGCTGATCGTACTGCAGCTCCATCCATGGGCTGAAAGGGGGAGATGCACAAAGAGCAGCAAGAAAGCAAGCAGAAAGGAGACAACCTAACACATGGGTGCTTTCTCCACTTCAACCATGTCACCCACACATCTTCCAACCAAATTCAGGCAAGCGGGGAAAAAAATACATTAATTCTGTTACAGGGATCACGCTAAGCTGGAAGACATAGGCAGGGCTGGAGTCCTGGAAAGGCAATTGACACCAATTGTTAGTTTCTCTTATAATAGCCTCCCACAAGCTCTAGACTATTTACAGCCTCACTTCTGCTCAGAGCCTTGTAAATAGGCCCAGTTTTATCTGTGTACAAAAATTCAAGAGATGCCTCTTCCCCAAGGACCCTGCAGTCTATGCAACCAGGACACACCAGCGCTGATGGGAACAAAGGGAAGGGCAGAAACATAGAGTCCTTGGCCATGGTCATCCAGCAGATTAGCAACAGTCCAGGTGTAGCACCCACCACCTGACTGCCAGGCCCCCCTCACGATCCCACCACTGCACACGTCATGTCCCACCCCTCTCCTTGGCAAGAGATGGTGCTGCAGTCCTGGCTGGAGGCAGGGCTCATGGCAGCAGCTGTTCAGAGCACAGCAAGTACCAAGAGAGATCCTGCTTTTCCTTCTGTCACTGTTTGCCAGAAAAATCCTCCTCTCTTGCCTTGTAGAAAAGGCAGCTTCTCACCCCCCTAAAAAGGTCACTGGGCAAAGTCCACCACATTTTACTGCCTTTCTTTATAATTAATCAACAGACTGAATGATGCTAGCACATCTTAAGCAGTCTCCTTCTACGGGTATGATAATAAAGTGTATGGCATACAAAAGAGGGACTGTACAAGGGAAATAGCATTGCTTCTTAATTCCCAAACAGAAACCAGTCATTCAATTACATGAAATAACAAATATTTATTTGCCATCTTTTCCCCAAATAATAAATAAGCATTTGAACACTACCTTATTCAGTGTCAGTTCACTCATCAGGCTATCTTCTACTTGCCCATAACTTCCTCTAGCCGATAATACTCTAGCCCTTGGAAACAAAAGCACAGCAAAGGCATGTCTGACAGCACTTTGACAGGATTTGTGCATGGGAAAATTCTTGCCCCAAACCCTCAGGGTCCACCACTCTCACTCAGTTTGACTAACGTAGGATCAATACTGCAAGCTGCAGCAGTGCAAGATCCAGGAAAGTGAACTGCAACAGAGCTCCACTTGACACAGATCATTTTTCCACCTTTGCTGGCTCTTCTGCTTTTTTCATTGCATTGAGAGCCAGCACCAAACTGGCAAACACCTTGCCCATCTTCATGGGACACTGAGCATCAGCCCAAAGTCAGCTGCTACCCCCTCAGGTATGGACTGTGAATGTTGGCAGCCTGCATAAAGCAATAGAGGGCACGTAAAGGGCCTGTGCTGCCTGGGCCACATGCTGGCTGAAAATAGTGCTATTAGTTGTCAGGAACCACACTACCCACATCAGACTGAACCTGTGTGCAGTATGTATAATGTGTAGAGCCGTTTGAGCTGGCCTTCTACATACTGAGTCTAGATCAGTTCCCACTTGCTGTCCTCCCCCACCACAGATGAAGCAAAAAGGAATACAAGTTGTGCCTATTCATGGCAGGAAGAGTCAGGCAAACTCAAAAGGCTTTCAATGGGAAGAGATACAGTAGCTATTTTACTCTGGTATCAGGATGCAATCAAGATTTAGCACACATGAAAAGGCACACTTTTTTTCTAGTTCAACAATCATGTTGCAAAGTATCCTGCTTTTATTGTTACTTTTTGCATGCATACCTTTTCTACTTTTGACCCAGATCTCATTTTTACATCAAATCAAGTTCTCATGTGGGACTCTCTGTCAAGTCATGCATTTGAGACAAATGGCTAAGTTAAAAGGTAACAAAAACAACAAAAGAGCCATGGACCTCAACTACCTGTGCAGTGTTAAGGCAAACTGAAGAAAGGCTCCAAGTTCTCATAGCTGCATAGGCAAGCTGATCATCCAGCTGGGATCAGGAGCGTTGGCATAGCTCATGGTGCTACAGCCCTGCACTGTTTAGCTCACTGGGCAAGTTTTAGGTTCCTGTTAAACATCTATCATCAACAGGGATACTGAACTAAAAATTCTCCTGTGGTGCTATGGAGAGATGGCATTTTCTATTTTTTTTAAGGTCCTTCAAGAGGCAAAAATTACTAATTTCTATCCCTGGCCAGCCTTTCAAAATTGAAATTTCAATATTGAAAGTATTTTAACACGAGTTTTATGATGCTTCAAAACTGTACTGTATTTGGCACTGGAAGTAAAAACAAAATGATACTTTAAACAGAAGATTAATATTATGGAAGAAATGGTGTCTTGATGACTTCAACAAGGTCAAGATTTGACCCAGCACTTACAGTCTAAGTCAATGCTTCCCAGGGGGGTTGTATCTTGCTAATGTTTTTCAGTTACAGACATATTACAAATTTTAATCAAACTACTACACCAGAAACTCTTTAACATGGACCCAGTCACAGCTGCCTGTTCCATTTCTCCTATAGCAACCTGGAAGATACATTTTATAATAATACAACTGTAGAATGTCTAAATGCACTGTGTGACCTTAATAGCAATCTAATTAAAATGCTACAAGAACATGTTCAAGGCAACTATTTAGCTATTAGTTTTGTAACATGGGACATCACTACTCATGACCATTTGCTATGGCGGAGAACATATCTTAATTCTACTGAACCCTCTAAGCAAAATCAGATTGACATCATACAGCAAAGTCACACTGAGGTGGATATAGAGACAACTTGGATACTTGATTTCTGAATGCTGTGACCATGGTTATGAGGTTTCCTAGAGTCTGAATCAGTGAGATACTTCAGGCTGTACGTAATTTTAAGCACAAGAACTGGCTTACTAAGGCTCCAAATAGGAACAGAGCCAGGAACCACACCGTGCACTACCATTGAAGATGTTTTCTCCACACTACTTTCATGTTAGTATCTTATAAAGACTTCGGGAACAACTACTTCTTTTTTCTCTTCAGTAAGTACACAATGACTATCACTTCTCTATCTCAGAAAATACTCTATGGTACACCTTTTCCTGTTCAAATTTTTCATTCAGCTTTTGCACACTCCCTTGAGTAGAACACAGTCTTTTTTTTTTTAATGTTTCTAAGAAAATGAAAGGAGACAAACTATATGTAATCAGGTGGCTCAGTACAGAGCAGAGAGACAATACACCATGCATTGCCTGCCCTAAGCAACAGTAAACAACACACAGTGCCTCAAGAATGCTAGTTTTATTTCCATGTTATGAGAGGAGCATTCCTGAGATGTGTAAAGGAATATGCTAAAATGAAAAAGCTGAGCTCTGTGAGTGGATCTGCCCTCACTTGATCCAGAAAGGTAATTGAGCACATGGTGCACTGAACTCAGCATACAATCTCACACATGAAGCTTGGTGCCCTTATGTGGGTAACGTGACCAGGGCACTGCAGGATGGCATCTTAAAGAAAAGAAAAAAATCCTAAGCCTAATAAGACAGCATGGAAAGACAAAATTTAATTATAAGGACCAAAAGAATTGGAGGTAGGTCTTGCACATGACAAAGGACCATCTGAGATGCCTGTGATTGAGACTGAGGTATAGAGAAGCCAGAAGTTGTGGCTCATAAGGAATATAACTGTACTAATCTGAAGAAAAGGCCAGTATAATTTAGGGAAATTGCAGTTTTCTCAGACTACAAGATCACAAATCTAAGCGTGTTGTGTAGGCACACATTTTTCTGTTTTAATTACATGTATAGTTCCTTCTATGGCTTTTTTATATGATTGTGCTCTCACCATGTCAGCTTTCTTTGCTGCTGTCCAGCTCATTACCTTTGATCTAGCAAAAAGGACTCTTGCTTATAACCATGCATGGTTTTTCTTCCCCTGTAGCATGACAGCCCCATTAGCCTAAAAAAAAAAGAATCAGCAAAGAAAACGTAAAAAGTGAGAGGAATGTAAGCTAAAAGTATCTTGTTTGACCCATGGAGATACATAGCCTGCTATGTGTGTCCTACAGGAGGTCACATAAGCAGAGACAACACAAACAGAAAAAAACACATTTTAACTAGAAATTTCCAAGTTACAAAGTGTGAGGGAATTGTCTGCTTCTTTAATTCATCAGACTTGACACCATTTCTTACAACACTATAGATGGAAGAGTATTTAAGATTGTTATTAAATTACTTTTATCTGTCTCTTTGGGTAGTTTATTTAGAAGGTTTATTAAACAGGAAAACCAAACACACCTTTGTGTGTGCACACGCACACACAAAACCTCCTGAGGTGGAGGTTAACTCCAGAACTAGAAGACCAGGGGACCACAGTGCCAAGACACCTGCATCAGCTACACCCCAGCCAGGGCATCACACTGCTGAAACTGCACAGGCCACATTTGCTGTGTGGACCAGGCAAGGCTGTGTCAATCCAGGTCCTTAGTGGCTTACTATCCCACCACAGAACTTGAGCATCTCCAGGGCAGCTGTCCCCTCTGTGCTCTGTCAATCTAACCAGACAAGACAGGCAGCTCCCTTTGAGCAGCCAGGTTAAATAACCATAGCAGTGATGCCAAACATGTACCACCAGCACATACTACACCAACTGGAACTGGAGGAACCTCCCTTTTTCCTCCCACTCTCCAGAGAGATCAGTGGGAATATAGTCCTGGACTGTGAAACGAGAGCTCGACAAGAGAGGCATGAGGACCATCCCTGCCTCAAAAAGTGTCCAAGCCTGTCAATTCGCCCTTCCAGGTCCCTTTGCACTTCCCCGCCCTGCCACTTTGGTCTCCTTTCCTTTTCCCAACTGCTCGTCTCCGCGCTACCTTGCAGTTTTCTGTTCAGTGGGGACATCTGGTGGTCGAGTCGGTGATGGCAGCTGAACAAGGGAAGCTGAACGAACGGATACAGGGTCTTTTTTCTTACACCTTGGCCCAGTGACAGGAAAACCAAACTCTGCTATGCAGAAAGGACCTATTTTCGGTTTTGTTCCTCCTCTACCTTGCCGTTCATCTTGCCCTCTCCTCAAGCCTCAGGGATCTGCTGCTCCTGGGTGTTTAGAGGAAAGGGCGGGCAGTGCCTGCAGTCTGTAGGTTGCTTCTGCAAATGCAAGTGCCCAGAGACAGAGAGGAGGCTGTTTCAGCTTGGGACTCGATCTGCAGAGCAAGCACCACACCCCCAAGCAATGTCAGCTACATAGATGCTCCATATTGCAAAGAACGGCTTTGGTCAGTCCTGCCTGGTGCAGATAACTGCATTTTACTCCTCCTTCTGACAGCCAGGGCGAGTTGGCAGCAGGCAGTGTTTCCAGACAGCGTGTGTGACCCTCCTGGACCACCTCCAGCTGCCTGCAGTCCCCACTTCCTGTTTCCAAGTACAGGCTTCATTTCTTCCTAAATAAGAAAGGAGGGTGGGGATATTTGCCCTTCCTGCAGTGTTACCATGTCTATCGCATCCTTGGTGGCCACTGGCACCTCTAGGCTCTGCAACAATCTGTTGCTTGGGAAATGCCATTGCTCCAGGCAAACTGAGGCACACAGTGAACGACCCGACAAGGAGGAAGAACGGACTGCTCTACAGGCAAAACACAGACATATACTTTGCCTGTTAAAAAGGAGGCGGGTGGGCAGAATGCAGATAACACAGTCAAAAAGAAAATCCAAAGACAGATATTGTAATATTCCAAATCCTAGGAAGACACTCAGGAAGACTGCATCAACAGAGAGCAGTTCTTGAGTGCTCCAAGCAAACTCCATTAAATCAAGATGTCAATTACTCACTGCTTCTGCAGGAGGGTTACTCCCAAGCAGGCTTTTTCTGTGACACTTACATGACCAGCCTCCTTAAGAAACATTTTTAGAGCTGCTTTATCAGAGGAGAACTGCCTTAGCACTGTGACAAAAAATCAGGATGCATCTCATCTGCAGGGGTTATCATTGTCCAATATCTTACTTAAAGAAGGAGTCTGAGGAACCCATGGAAAGCACCACAGAAAATGCCCTGCACGACTTCATATGAAATCTTCTCAGCAAAACCACTCTGTTCCCTGCTAAAGAAATCATTAGTTTCAGTTCCAACCTTTGTAATCAAACCAGACTCTTGTGGGAATTCTCAAGAGAGGCAAGCTGGAATGCATGTTCTCCCTGCTCAGAGCTATTAACTTATTTCTCTTCCTATAACATTGACAGAAGAGTATATCTGGAAAACTCTAGAAGATAAAATGCTCCTTATCTTTAGAAACAGCACAACAGTGCCAGCACCATGCAGATCTACCTGAGGTGAGATGTTCCCCACACCTGAGGGACAAATCAGCTTTCCTGACTCGCTTACTCCACCTTCCCCACGTCACACAGCACTCATAGTGCTGTTGTGCAGCAAAACCCACAAGCAATGGGCAAATAGTAAATTTGCGATGGCAGAACTGGCTTAGACCCAATGGCAAATTGTGTCACTCATATAGATGCATAAGAAAACAAATTGTAGCCTGAAAAAAATGCCAAAGTAGATTTTTACCAGAGCTGGCATGAACTTTCTGCTTTTCGTGGTTTTGCTTTGTTTTACAACCACACTCTATTTACCAAATGCAGGATAATTCAATGGTGCTCTCAGCTTCACCCTGTAGGAAAAGCAGCACAGGACACTAAGCATCTCAGCGATGCATTTTTGCAAACATCTCTGCATGCTGCACTTGGCCCAGATCTGTGCTCTGGAATGGGTCTGACTGGTTGTAAAACTACTTTTTTTTATTTTGCCCCTCTCCCCATGTTACTGCTGTACGGCATCAATGCTAAAATGTCTGAATATCAAAAAAAAACAGGGCTGGATTAACACCTAGTATTTTTTGCACAATTATTTGTGTTTCAGCTCCAACCTTTTTTTAGATGTAACTTCTCTTTTTCGTTAAACTTACTGTGTCAACGTCACAGCAGGTCATCCTGTGAGACTGAATATTAAACTCAAACTGATTTCAGTTAGTGCTACCTAGATTACCTGCCACAGTGAACAAAAATGCACCCTGGGAAATAGTAGCAAAATTACTAGACAGGGATGAAGCTGTCATATCAGCTGTGCATAGCCCTCTGCTGAAACAAACAATCCTCTCCCAATATCCTTCCACATCAGCCTCTGGTCCCCCACTGTCAAAGTCCTATGGAGAGTTTTGCCCTTATCGTCAGTAAGCAGGGAAACAACTGAGGCTCTGCCCCTGCCCATATTTCTGTGTAGGCTCTGCTGTACAGCAAAGACCACTGTCTATATACTTCGGGGAGGAGAAGATTGGCTGCAGATGTCTCACAGCTGTGCACAACACCTTTGTTGCTCCAGAAGCTCACTGTAAATCTGTTGTTTAAATATACCTGTTGCAATTATTTTTAATTTAGAGGACTTTGGGGACATCTCTGTACCTGATGCTTATTCATAAACATCTGTAATGTGGTTTGGCTTGGGTTTAAGACCCCATGCAAACCAAGGGATGAATTCTGAATCTGCAGCCACAACATAGGTCCTTCCACATAAGCCTCCTTGGAATCCCCTTTCCTGGAGCATAATTGTATTTTGTTAATTAATGCTACAGACAGAAATAAGCAGGCCCTTCTGCATAATCACAGTTTTGATCATCCAGGTGAGGTATGAGGATGATAGATAATTTGAGTTCTATTTTAGAATTGAGCTAGAAAACCAGAGGAAAGTACATTTTTCACAAAACACTCCCAAGCATTGTTACTGCCTCTCCCCTTTTCACCACATACATTTACAGGACAGAACATTTCTACAGAAACTGAAATTTCTTACAGCTACAGTCTAACTTCACTGGACTTTCCCATAGTAATGACACCTCTGTCTCCCATTAATTACAGCAGTATGCTACTCTGGGCTCAAGAAAATTTGGCTTTGCGTATTGAATCCTGTTTTACCATATTCAGCTTCAGATGAGATACTACTTCTCCAGTGTTCTTCATAACTCCAATCTAGTCTGCAGCCAGAAGTAATAGAGTAGATAATATAAGGCAAAATGTGACACTGTCTATTTTATAAGGAAAACAAAAGCTACATCAACTCTGGAAAGCACTAGGGCTTCCACTTAGTACACTCATTTGCCCCAGAAGATATCTGTGCTGCTCTTTAATTCAGTAAATGTTTCTGGGTCTTTCTCATTCTGCTCATGTTTCATGTTTTCCATTGGTATCATCTACCCCACATTCAGTTATGTTCAAACTGAAAATTACTTTTCCTGATACCTTCAGCTCTTCTAAGAAATAAGAGTCTCATGGATGAGTAAATACAATAATATTGGGAAAAAAATTACCAGAACTAGAACAAAGTCCTACGTGGGTTACTTGTGGGAAGCCTAATCTGAGAATGTCAACTGAGATTATTAACCTTAGGAAATCTTTAGGACAGGTGAGCTATTTCCTAAAGAGGAACACAACTTTTAGACCTATCTCCAAAGAGATGAACTGACAGCTCTTTAAAAAAGTATTCTCAGAGCTGTACATCTATATAAGCAATATAGTATCTGAGCATGCAAGGGACATGCTTTGTCTCAAATTCACCTTGTGCTCAGTTCCTAGAAATTCAGAAGCATCTCAAGAACTCCCATATTTTCCCTTATTTTCTTCAAAACATAATCAAGTTGAACAAATCCCTCTGGATTTGGATCTATTTGGACATTTGATATGGCAAAGTTTAGTGCTTTTCCCCTTAGCAGTGTTACTGTAAATTTATTTTGCCAATTTACTGTGTTAAAAGAAACCATGACCTGGTCAAGCCAGGACACAAGAAATAGCAAAAGTGAGTGTACAGCATATATAGAATACTCCCCAAAATAATGAATCCCATAGGAAACAGTGACAAAGTAGAAAAAAACTATTTTTGACTTAAATATGAACTTTGTGACAATGCAGTTTCTAATTCCTCAGCAGAGAGCCATTAACCCACTTCTGAGGCAACAGCAGTTTTACGTATTTCATAACCTAGCTATCAATGTCTGGTGACAGTTCAAGCTATGTATTACATACACACTGAATAAACTAAACATGCACCCCCACCCCCACCACCCCCAATATAAAAATGTACCTACTCTTACCAAGTACATGCTCCTACTGAAAACAAGAACATGTTTACATGCTAAGGAAATCTCCCCCTTTGGAATTAGAGGCTAAAATATCATCTTTTCCTAAGACATTTCAACAGCTGCAGGGTGAAAGACACAAACTCATTTCCCAATCCAAGTTTTCGCACACCTGCCTGGTACTTTTTCACCCAGGGATATAAGGTTTTCTGCAGGGCAGAAAATGATGACACTTGTGATGACAGTCTCCCGGCTTTGTGCTGATTAGTCACATAGCTCCCTGAAGGGGAGGTTCCCACCCCTGGAGATTCTCTTTCTCCAGGGCACTTAGGCATGGCTTTAAGTAAGCCATTGTACCATTATATCTTTCCAGCTGGCCAGGGGTGATAGGGAATATGATGTACCCAGTCTACTCCATGATCTGCAAGCCCATTCTTGGATGGTTTTGTTTTTGAAAGGACTTTCATTATGTGACTCTAGCTCAAGTGGCACTCCATGGTGACAGATATGCCTGTTTATTCCTCCTAGGATGCTACTCCTATTTGCTTTCCCAGCAGAAAGCTTCTAGTCACCATGGTGACAGCTGTATCACTGTGAGACCGCAGCACCTGCTGGTCTTACTGGAACCAAGCGGGGGCCACATAACCTGCTGGCCAGGCTTCTCCAAACATGCATTTCTCCCATCATGTGCACTGTTTTATCACTGACACTTTGTGAGCATGTCGTATCAGTCCACAGATCTCACACTGTCTAACTACTAGCATTATGGCTTCCCAAGAGAAGCCTAAACTCTGTTCTCTGTGCCAGTAAGAAATTCGGTCCCTTGCAGCATGCCCAGCAGTTTTGTAGGCCCACCTGGCTGCAAGTATTCTCCATTATGCTCCCATTCCAAATCTATGTGTTCAGGTCAGGCCAGTTGGTCAGCCTGCTCATTGTGTTTCTCCTTCTGAATTGCCTTTGAGACAGGTAAAATACTGTCAGGAAATGAGACAATCTAAAGATGACCACAAAAGAACAGAAAAAAACTATTTCTTTCTTTGTTGGCACTGTCAGGTATTGCAATGTATATAGTATAAATGAGAATGGGGGGAAATAATGTGTTCACAATAGCCACTAATTATTTGTAGCATTTGCAGATCTGCAAGCCTTGTTTCAGATGCGGAGTGCAATCTGGAAAGTGGAATTCTTCTGCAAAATAGAGCCCATTATTTCTAGCAAGAGGAGAAAGGAGGTAACACATCACTTTGTTTTAGTACATGCTTAAGAAGAACTACTTATGCAAGGCACAGATCCTTCAATGTATGATGCATCTGGAAGGGTCTTCAAGCTCTCCCACGGAAATCAGTAGTACTCTATAAGTGGAAAGAAATGTATAGAGTCAAGGACTACTCCATACTCCATCTGCTAAAGGTGGCTATTTTTACCCTTTCCAGGAAGTGCAGCAAAGAGTGAGATGCCTTTTACTTCACTTGAGATGAACCAAGTTCTGGAGGTGCCTGGTTCTTTCCAGTGTCTGAAACTACATGTGCAACACCCTGGCTTGTAAGTGTGACATCAGGTGAATCTCTCAGTATACAAGCCTCTTTTGTCTGAAAAGCCAAACATAAATGTACTTTGACACAAAAGACTAATCTCAAGAATGAGCAGATAATCCCAACCTCTAGCTGTTTTCTGTCTCTATCTCTGTTCAGTGTTTCTTCGAAAACTTAGTGTGTTTCCAAGACAAGTGATTTCCTCAACTTCAGATTACTTTTTTAATGCCATTTTGTTTCCAGGTGTTTGTACCTGGAACAGCAGGAGCAGAGTTGGCCAGCTTGTTGCCATGAGCTTACTTACATCATATAATTTGTTCTATAAATAAGTAAATGCGAAATTGTAAGCTAGATGACTTGCCTGCTTACAGGAGGTTGTGGAAACAATGTGATATCAAACTGATATTGTGAATGGACTGACAACAGTAGCAAGAATGTGATTTGACGCAACATGGTGAGAGATACCACTTAGAAAATGTTTTTGCATTTTGATCAATGTTGGTAAATGGGGAAGGGGGAGAGGAGAGAGGGAGAATGAATTTATCTAAAAAACATTTTTAGATCCTCATTGGGTTCACTCCCCAAGTATTTGAGTATTTGTTTCCAAAAATTAAATAGGTTTAATTATTTTAATAATTATTAATTAATATTAATTAAGTAATATTAATTGCAGGCTTGTTTTTTTCCCCCCACAAAGTCAGAATTCTGTTTGAGGTTTTCAAAGCCCAGCTCTCTTTCTGCAGTTAGAGGAAAAAAGGAATTATGAGAAAAAAATTTATGTTGAATCATATGTCCCATTTGGTCAATCCCAAGAGAAACATTTCGATGAGTTCAATTTTGACTCAGTAGGATGTAAAATTACAGGGAGAAAGCTCTGCTCATGCTCTCAATGCTTTAATTTCTTTCATTTTGCATTTTACTTTGTCCCCATCTCCAGAATATCTGAGCATTTTTCAGTGGGGCATTAAGCAAGATAGCGTTAAGTAAGATAACATCGGTCATGTGCTGAATCTCATTTCCTTTCTCTGAAGAAGCCAGCTTTCTAGTTGGCATAAAACAGGCTGCAGTGTCCTACCTGAATTGCTGCTTGTTTTTAGCATTATTCCAATTACAAA